>NC_084552.2:33662832-33805332 GCF_033978685.3 Nerophis lumbriciformis
ATCTAAATATAATATTCTTGCTGATATAAGAGCTTCCTTTGAGGACTATGAATTTTTAACAGAAAATCCCAACTATAGTAACGGGTGAGAACCCCAGAAAGCAGTCTGAATTGACACTACATTTCCCACAATGCAGCACACACACTTAAACTCGGACATTTGAGAGAAGCTTCATTTACTTTTTGCGAGAAAAAAAAACTAACAAACCAAAAGTTTGACACTTTTGTCTTTTATTCCGGTAGCAGCATCAGTCAGCACTGTCCTACTTCTTCCACACCGCAGCCCCCCACACGTCATAAAAACACACACACAATACATTTACACACACACCTGTATCATCACGCCTATCTCCTTCTTCTGAGAGGTTGGAGGGAAAGGAGAAAGAGGCCTCTAGTTTTACAACAGTAAAAAAAAAAAAAAAAAAATCAATAAAATACTAAAATGTTCAAGATGAAATAAATTAAAAACATTTTCAGCACAAAAAAAAAATCTTAATTTACAAAAAAACTCATCTCCTGATTTGACTCTCCTGTGTGACTAAATTCAAATATTAGAAGCCACTGCAAACTTCCAAGGATATTAAACACATTTTAAATTTAAAAGTGATCATTATCCTCTTATCTTTCTTTCTTTGTGTGTCTCCAAACTTACGGTACTGTTAAGTAAGGGCGGGTGGATTGATGCAAATATCGATAATATCTATACCAAGGGTTGTATCAGATTATATACTGGACTACTGATTATAATCATGATTCAACCATTCAAGGAATCATTTCAAGTAACAAAGGCTCCATCACCCCCCGCAGCCCCGAGAGGGACAAGCGGTAGAAAATGGATGGATGGAAGTATCAGCAATACTGGCTGTGTATTAAGTTGGTATCGAATCGATATTGACATTTGCAGTATCGCCCACAGCTACTATTAAGGAATCATTAGAATTTAGGACTTTATTAGATCACTTTAGGGGTTTTAGTGAATGCTGTAAAAAGATGAAGTGCAGCCACTGGAAGGCAGGAGTACTACAGTACTATACTAGAGAATACTTCACTATTACAATATAATGTCATCAAACTAGAGGCAAGTATAAGAAAAAAAGCGAGAAGGATGGCGCTCTGATTCAAACTTCACACAAAACAAAGATGGATGGATTGAGATTTGTACCCGCAGCAGCTGATTGGCTCGATGACCACTCGCCTCAATGTTGACCGATTTGTCTCGCCGCCATGATGATAAAGTGTCGTCCCAAATGTGATTCCTCACTCCGGCACGGCCCCTGGTCACACGACGCACACACCTGCGTGTACCGTAACACACATGCACACGCAGCGTTAAGCCTAAAAATGCAGCAGGGGGCGCCGCTGCTTATTTTCCCCCATCCGAGTGGAGGTGACTATTTCCTGGGTGGTCCAGCAGAGTTTGAAGGAAAGTTTTGACTTATTCCGCCATCTTTTTGTTCTGCGCCGCACCTCCTACCCCACCCGACCAATGTCGCTATGGTGTAGTCATTCACCTTTCGGGGTGCGGGGAGCGAGGATCTGCAGCGGCGGCAGCGGAGGCTAGCTGTTGTTCTCGGCCGTCATGTACTTAAGGGCGGCGAAGCCGTAGCGCCGCGACATGTTCTGCTGGAACTCCTCCTTGAGGGTCTTGAGGCAGACTCGGTACTGCTTGTTGGAGCGGAACTTGGTGATGTCGAAGCTGGGCGCGTGGGGCATGTGGATCATGTACGCGTTGGGCAGGACCACAAATTCATATTCCTGCCGAGAGAGGAGGAAGACAAGACTACATCACAAAACACGTTCTTTTGTCCTTTTTTTCAAATAAGACTTTTATATTCAATGCAGAGCAATGGTACTTAAACTTCTCATTTGACGCCAACGACCAAAAATGCCAGCGTCACAAAAACTGTTGTAAATAGGGGAGTCCCGATACAACTTTATCACATCGATACGATACCAAAGTATTGGCTGATAACGGTATTGATCGGATACGATATCAACACAAATCATACAATATGATGTTGTGTGGAATGTTAGAAAAGGCAGGTATGAACACCACTAACCTATTTATGTTTCACAGTCTGGAATGGACTTATCCTGTCTTTAAATTGAAGTGGAGTGGTGATTGTTTCTAAGGCAACACTAATCTAATCCACTTCAAGAAACTCTTCAAACTTAAAGTGTTTACAAAGTACAAAGAAGAAGAGAAATGATAAACATTCTGAATTTATTTCATCCATCCATTCATTTTCTAGATAATCTTACTCATCTCACCGTATGAAATATAACTTACTTCAATAATTATTATTTATTTATTTTTATTGTTATTACATATGGTGTATATTGTGAATACATTGAGAACAGGAAGTGAACAAAAGTTTTAGCAACTGCTATGTATAGGAAAAGGTGTAGGATTACATAAGCTCTGCTTCTTCCTACTCCTTTTCGAACATGTTGAATAGAGAAACTGGAAATTGTGATGTATCATGTTGTGTCATACTTGCCAACCTTGAGACCTCCGACTTCGGGAGATGGGGGGGGGCGTGGTTAAGAGGGGAGGAGTATATTTACAGCTAGAATTCACCAAAAGTCAAGTATTTCATATATATATATATATATATATATATATATATATATATATATATATATATATATATATATATACACTGTATATATATATATATATATATATATATACTGTATATATATATATATATATACTGTATATATATATATATATATATATACTGTATATATATATATATATATATACTGTATATATATACATATATATATATATATATATATATATATATATATATATATATATATATATATATATATATATGTATGTATATATATAAGAAACACTTGACTTTCAGTGAATTCTAGCTATATATATATATATATATATATATATATATATATATATATATATATATATATATATATATATATATATTTACCTATCAAATACACAGTAATGAAAACACAGTTGTTCTACTAACTGTACTGTGCTTGCTGCTTACTAAAAAAAACCCCAACACTTACCTTTCACTATTTGAGTAGCCTTTGTTCTGCCATTTGAGTACTGGCGAGCGATCTCTGAATCCGGGAACATATCCTTCACGGATTTGTTGAAGACATCCGCAAATGAGAAGGGGATTTTGCTTCCAGCTATCAGCATAGCCATCTTTGTCTCGGCATAAGTTACACCCTCGGGACTCCATTTAGCGAGGTGGCCCATAATACTGGGCTGGGACCGGTGCTGCGCTGCCGCCGCCTTTGCTTCGCTGACCGTTCATGAGTGAGTATATCCGTTCGGCCACCGTGTTCAATGGAGAAGTCTGTTCTACAAAATTTACAGGCAGCATACCCCTTCCCCTTCGAACTGTCCTGGATAAACTGAAATTCTTGTTTCCATTCGTTTTGGAACTTACAAGCGTATTTCTTCATCTTACTCGTCGTCGGCCTCGCCATGGCTGTATCTTCCTCGTTCTTCTGCTTTGTCTCCTTGTTGTGTGCGCAGTTGTGCACTCTCTAAAAGCCGTAGATGTTATAACGTGATTGGGCAGGCACGCTGTTTATATCGTGGAAAAGCGGACGTGAAAACAGGCTGTCGTCACTCAGGTCTACATGGCGCTGGAGGGGATGTGCCTTTAAGCCACGCCCCCTCCAGCTTCGGCGGGAGAATATTTGTCCCGGGAGGTTTTCGGGAGAGGCGCTGAAATTCGGGAGTCTCCCGGAAAATTCGGGAGGGTTGGCAAGTATGTGTTGTGTGCATGCATGTTCCAAATAAACACAAACTCAACTCAACTTAGTGGCCCAAATAAATTATTAAGTTGGCGGAGTAAATTAAATGATGCAGACACGTTTGTTACTGGAAACTTTTTAATTCCCTTCTGCTTTGGAGACCTTGTATCGGCAATTAATATGTAACTATGATTGTTTGGTACTTGTTTATGTTGATGAATGTGCTGTTTTAGACTGCAATATTGTTTGAATGAAGGACACTTATAACATATGTCTAACTCGTGTGCTTAGCTGTTGTGTAGCTGCTAGCTCCTACTGGCCTGTAGCCGACCATGTTTATCTTTTGTAAGTGACTTGACTAAAATATACTGGAAGACATTTAGATGTTAACTGGCTGTCCATCTTGGCACAAGTCAACACGCTGCAGGACTGCTTGTATCGGAGCTTATATTGGACATGTTATCATTTAATACTTGTTTTTGGCCGATATCAGACGGATATCTGATATAAATATCGGATTGGGGCACCCCTACTAAAAATAAATCTTAAAACATATTATTAATTATTCTATATGGGTGAGTTGAACCCTTTAAAGGTCAGTAGGATTACATAACGACACCGAAACTATACTATTATATTATATTATATACTATTTTATTAAATTATAAAAATGTTTTATGCTTTAAATTGGTCAACCTTGCAAGATTACATACATACAGTTTGCATAACTTTTATTAAAAAATAAAAACAAAACAGAAAGCTAACCCTTGCAGAAAACCATAGAGATGGGGAATTTTCCTGCATGCTTTAAATGGGAAAATGTAGCGCCATCTGGCGGAAAAAAAGTTAAAATCCAAAGACCAGTGGGTCAAATTGAAATCTTTACAAAAACTGCAGTAGTTAGTGTTAATAAATAAATGTGGACTCAATAATGTATTTTTAATGGGACATTTTTGGTTTCTCAGTCTAGAACAAAGTGTTAAAATTATAGGAAAAATAATGCAGAAATGAAACATTCATAAAAAAGTATCTGAAGCTCGATCTCTTTGCTACGCTCTCTGTTTTAACAGTACTGTTATAATTATACATATTATTATTGTTACTAAATCACATGTAATGGTCACGGTGTGCGTCTTACCTGTGCATCCAGCTCCATGATGTGCGCCACCTTGTTCCAGCCAAAGCCTACAAAGCGCCGGTCGTACTCGGGGCTGTCCCTTCTCACCATGACGTACGGCTCAAAGTCAGCCTCCCACTCCACCTTGTAGGGTGTGGTGGCTGTCCGCCACTTGGCAAAGTTTGTTGGTGCATGGCCTTTGGTCCACACATGGTACCTGGTGGGTTGCAGAAAGATTTATTGTGGGTTCATTTCGACACTTAATAGCAACCTAAACATTGTCTTGATGGGTGCATTCTAACATACACATTTCAAACATGTACCTTTTTTGTTAGGGCTTTGATTTATCTGTAAACAATTGTATATTTATGGCTATTGTGTATTCCTACATTAGCATAATCATTGTATATACACCATAAAATAAGCCGCTACTTTTTTCCTACACACAAGGGTCCGGCTAATTAATGGAATTTTCTTTGCTGATGGCCATAACGTAAATAGTTTGAAAAAAAAAACAAGCAAACACACTGATTAGGTGTTATTTTTGTGGTTTGGCGCCATCTTTTGGATGAGTGTGCTCACTGCAGGTGCTGCATTGCTCTTCTGTTTAAATAGAGCTTTGAACCGGATGTACAATTGCTGTTCGGTCTTCTAGCTGTGCATAGTGATTCTACTCATATGGATTCTTCATTCATCACTCCAAGCATACGTTTTACAATATAACTAAAACAATTCATACTTACTAAACTGTGCCATGTGTGATGTCTGTAGGAGTGTTTTCATGCATATTTTGATGTGCTATCTTCATTAAACAAAACTAGTGTTGTTAGCATTAGCTAATATGCTAACACATTCACAAGTGTCTTTGTTAGTATTATTAGCATACAATGGTATTCTTTTTGTATTGTTACAGTCTTGTAAATTCACCAAAACATCACTGTAGAGTTATTGAGTCTGTTTAGCAGATTGGAGAGCTAGCTTCCAGAGCCATGACGATGACTTATGTTTTGTTTGATCACCCGTTTTACTGCCGTGTTATAGACACCGTTTAGAAACAATTAAGTTATAAAAATAAACATTTAAAAAAATGTTTGTATAAAGACTGCAACTTATAGTCTGGTGTGGCTAATATATGGAAAATGTTTTTTTCTTTAACAATTTAGTGTGTGCGGCTTATATACGGGTGTGCTCTATAGTCCGGACAATACGGTAATTACTGTTTTGAATGTGGTATGCATATATATATATATATATATATATATATATATATATATATATATATATTCTTTTTTTTTTGCCTTACTGTTTTACATGTAGCAAAGGGTTTTTTGAAATGTTAGACCCTAGGAATAGGGTACGCATTGCAGCAGCTAATGGTAATTTGAATATACAAAATGATTAATTATTTTTGCAGGTCAAATGTTGTGACTTTTCTAATCAGGAAGATGACCATTATGAAACACTAACACAGTATCAGTGCAGTGTCGATACAGGTAGTGAGTGTACCAAACACTCACTGAGGTGTCATCTACCCATCACTAAGTATTACCATTAATACTTCAATTAAAGCCTTTATTCAACAAACAGTAGAATCTCCTATTGACCCCTTTATCTACTCTGCATGCGCTTTAAAATGTTGATATGGCTGCTCAGCTGTTGGTGTGAAACTCATGCGTGTTTCTATAGTTTATTAGTTTGAGAATGACAAACAACAGGTAGTTTTTTTTGAACAAAATTAAGTTAATAAATTCCTGATGACATTTGTATTAATGCCACAAAATGGCAATAGCTGCATATGAAGCCTAATGAGTGGTTAGCATCTGGCAGCTTTATGTCACTCTGCGTGCACTTTAAAATGTTGGTTACTTTACTTAATTCATGCGTGTTACACTTGTCTACAATCAACTTATAGAACTATTCATGCTGACTGAGCAGTTTGCTCCTTACCACCATTACAACATTGGTTCTGTTGCGGTCGTCTTGTACAATATACTTGTTCATAAATGAAGGAAAGCTACGTTTTCCTTTCCTTTTTTTTTTTTGGTAAATAACGCCCTGGCTATATTGAAAGCACTTTTCGGCAGTTTAAGTAGTTCACCTGAATGTGAAGAGAGTTCCCATGTCCAGCTGAGAGAGCAGCTCCGCTTTAGATTTGGGGTAGGACAAACGATAGCGCAGCGTCTCAAACGCTGGCACCACCAGTGCTTTCTTGGTGTTGGCCATGTCTAGTTGAACAACTGACTTCCTGCAAATATGGATAACAATGGTTACTCAAGTATGTTTATACTGCATGTGAAAAAACACATCTAATGGTCATCATGGCTTAGTACAATGGTTTTACCTGAGATACTCATAGAGGCCATACATGGGCAAGAAATCGATGTCTGAGAGAAACATGTAAGGTGTGTTGACGTGCCGCATTGCGACATTGCGCAGCAGGTTGACGGGGTAGAACTGTCCCTCTTTGTAGACGATGTGGTAACCTACGTTGCCACGGCTCATGAGCACCTCTGAGCCCTGAGCGTAGCGCAGGAACTGCTGGGCCTCGGCGTCGGAAAGGTACAGGGCCAAGCTGATGGGCCCTTCCCAGTGCTTACAGATGGCCTCCAACATCTGGAGCCTGCAAAGCGGAGGACACACAGTTAGACCTAAACAACAAAGAATAAAAAAGTGTTTCCCAACATTTGTTAAACCTAAGCACATATAAGACGAGTGAAGAGTTGCCAACTGTTGTGTTCACTGGCTAAGTTTAATTTAGAATACACACTGACTGGACTTTAGACAAAACTGTCGACAAGCTTTGAGGAAAAAAAAAGATGTGTATTCAAGTCAAATTAAAAAAAAATGTTTGCGTGTGACATTCTGACAATATTTTCTTCTGCGTCAAAGTATTTTATTTGTATTTAAATTATGCAAACACGTCATTTACTCTCGCGATTAATCAAAATTAAAAGTGTGATTAATCCAATTAAAAATTGTTTATGTCGATATTAGAGCTGTCAAAGGATTACCTTTTTTTAAATCAGATTAATCACATTTTTATCAATTGCAGTAAATTTCTTGCATGCAAAAACTTAAAGAAATGTTTGTGTATGACATTCTGATATTTTTTTCTGTGTCTAAATATTCAGGTATTTTTTCAAATGTATTTAAATTATGAATACAGGTAATTTACTGCAATTCATGAAAATTAAAAGTGTGATTAATCCAATTAAAAACATCATTTATGTCAATATTAAAGCTGTCAAAAGATGACCTTTTCATTCAAATTAATCACATTTTTGGCATTTTAATTACTTGCATGCATAATTCAAATAACTTAGAAAAACACCCTAATATTTGGACATTTTATTTTCAGAATGTCATACAAAAAAAGAATTGCAAACAAAAAACGGATTTGCAAACAAACAAAACAAAAAACTCAAAGAAAAAAAATGTTTGTTGCAATTTTTTCTTTTGGCTACAAATAATTTTTTGGTAGAAAATCTTTTTTGGTTATAAATTATTTTGTTTTGGATGCAAATAGTTTTTTTGCTTACGACTCAGCTTTAATGTTGTGGGCGAGGTCTCGTCTGAAAAATAAGTAAGAAGCCTTTTTATTGGTCAGTATCATCCACTCCGAGTTGTTGGTTGTTCTTTTTCCAAAAGTGTTGTGGGCGGAAGTAGTCAGCAGTCTCGCCCATACGGTCGTGCCATCATCAGAGACTGATATTATACATATAAATCGATATCAGTGCTATAAGAAAATTACTAAATTTGTTATTAAAATTTTTATTCACTTTCGCATTTTGATTAATCTTGATTCATCACAGTAAATAACTTGCCTGGATAATATAAATTAACTTAAAAAAAGATCCCAATATTTGACCACAAATGCAATTTTATTGTGAAAATATCATAACGTAACTTTTTGTAAAGGTTTTACTTGAATGTAAGTCATTTATTTGTTCTAAACTTGCTAACAGTTTTATCCAAAGTCCAGTTTGGGTTTGTTTTGAAGGGAAATTTGCCACCTCATCTCATCTTTGCACTGACAAATGCAATGACCTGATCACTGACCGTTTCACGTGTCACCTATCAAGTTACCAGCCGCAGTTAGAGCAAAGTGTTTGTGCAATTGAAATAAAATTCAATGATTAATCTGCAACTATACATGATTATTGCGATACTGTTTTGTGGTTAACGCATTGTGAAACTGTGGACACATTGGGGATGAACCTTGGTATGACTTAAAAGTGGCTCCTCTGTGCACAACACAAATGATTTTTCTGGGTTCAATGTTTTGTTGTTTTTAACCAAGAATTCTTGGAAAGCCAGAGTGATCTTATCGGTTCAAACCGAAGATGTCCAACTGTCTTCTTCCTGTTCTACCGCATGCTTCCTGCTCTGATAACCCAACAGCACATTTGGTATTCAGACAGCATGTTACAACACTGATTTTCTTTCGGAATGTCAAAATTTCTCCCAACAGATCCACCATGGGCCTAATTAAAGCGAGAATACTGCATCACACATGCGGCACAATAATATTCTGGGCAAGACACAAATAACTTGGAGGGATAAAATGTTGTTGTGTTCTGAGGGTGACTTTTTTTTTAGTAGAATCAGAAAGTTTTACTGCTTTCTGGTGTATCATTCATCTGAGCACCACAACTACAGACCTCATATGAACCCTTTATTTTGGTATTCTGGTGAATCATCTCTGACAAAACAGGTGGCACAGTAATCCCAATCCCAGGCAGTCATATACGGTTGTTGTCAGGTTGATGCCTAACCAGCACCTATGACTCAGGCTAAGGCTGTCATCTGGAGCTCCATAAACAAACCAAAAACAGGACTGGAACCACATTTATTTATTGTCTAAACATTTTCACTGGTACAAACATGTATGTGACTTTTACCAGATCAGGGTAATAGTGGCAAATGGGCAGCAGTACCTGTCCATGGAGAGCTGGGCGACTAACGTGACGTCCGTGTTGTCAGGGCTGACATCGTACTCATAGTGGAGAAAGTAAAGGTGCGTTCTGTGGACTGTGAATCTCTCTCGACGGAACTCGTAGCACGGATCGTCTTCATCTAACTCGGACAGCGTTTTCTGGAGCTGCAATCAGGGAAACAAACTTGGAGTCAGTGTTAATGTTGAAAAATATTAATACATTTATTGACAGAAACTATGACGAAATGAACTGTTTCGTCAAGTAATAAAACCAAGACGACAATATTGACCTAATTTTGCTTTGGACTATGCACTGCATTTTTTTTCTAAATCAGAATTTTTACGGCTGTTTGGATTACAAGTAAAATGTGATCTGTATCTGACTCCAGAATAAATGTGCAGAGGCCCCAATGTGGCATCAATGTGGCTTTGAAGTCACTTGCATGCGCAGTTCAAATAAGGGAAAACAAAGGAAGATGACCAGATTCCGCCACAATCAGGCGGCCCGATACACCATACTCTCTGAACACTCTCCACAGGACTTCCTGAGGGACACGGTCGAATGCCTTCTCCAAGTCCACAAAACACATGTAGACTGGTTGGGAAAACTCCCATGCACCCTCAAAGGTCCTGCCGAGAGTATAGAGTTGGCCCACAATTCCACGACCAGGACAAAAACCACACTGCTCCTCCTCCTGAATCTGAAGTTTGACTATCTGGTGCAGCCTCCTCTCCAGTACACCAGAATAGACCTTACTGGGAAGGCTGAGGAGTGTGATCCCACGATAGTTGGAACAGAGGCACCGCTACCGATGTCCAGGCAATGCTGCAGAGTCTTCAACCGCGACAACCCCACTGAGCTTTAAAGGTACTCCAGGCGGACCTCAACCACCCCCGCCAAAGCAGTACAGCGCTTTGCCTGTTGGTACCTGTCCACTGCCTTCGAAGTCCCATGAACCAAAAGGACCCGATAGGACTTCTCCCTCAGCTTGACGGTATCCCTCACTGGGTTATGAAACTACCGCCATGGCCGGCACCAACCACCTTGAGGCCACAGCTCCGATTGATAAATAAAGTTGATTTGATTTGATTTGATTTGATTTGGCTGCCTCGACAATAGAAGCACGAAACATTGTCCACTCAATATCCAGCGTTCATGTTCGAAGTTCTTCTGGAGGTGGGAATTGAAACTCTCTCTGACGGAAGACTCTGCCAGACGTTCCCAGCAGACTTTCACTATACGTTTGGGCCTGCCAGGTCTGTCCGGCATCCTCCCCCACCATCGGAGCCAACTCACCACCAGGTGGTGATCGGTTGAAAGCTCCGCCCCTCTCTTCACTCTAGTGTCCAAAACATGAGACCGCAAATCCGATGATAGAACCACAAAGTCGATCATCAAACTGCGGCTTAGGGTGTCCTGGTGCCAAGTTCACATATGGACACCCTTATGTTTGAACATGGACAATCTGTGACGAGCACTAAAGTCCAATAACAAAACCCCACTCTGGTTCAGATCCGAGTGACCGTTTTTCCTAATCACGCCTAAATAAAACCTCTGCCTTGTTTTTAATTAATACTTACACCTATTATGCTACTGCATTTTAATGTGGGTCATTATAGTGGTATGGGAGAGCTAAGTTTTTCCTGAGGTGGTACTTGGTGAAAAAAGTTTGAGGACCACTAATCTAGTGTAATATATTTGGGAGGGTTGTATTCTTTTTATGGCTGTTAAGTAGCGTTATTTGTCAAGTCACTTAAGTAAAAAACTTCCGCAATGTAAGCAAATATGCCACAGCGTACAGGTCAGGTCTGGTGCTTTATGTGTGTGTGTGTATATATATATATATATATATATATATATATATATATATATATATATATATATATATATTCATATATTACATATAGCCTATCATTTGCGCACTATGTACTTTAATCGCTGCAACAGCTCTGCCGAAACAGGATGTTGTCGTAGCTCGACCAAAGATGATGAAAAAGTCGCAAACAGGTGGCATTGTTGTTTAGACTGCAGTCACATTTGAAAAGATCAGATTCCAAACAAAATCGGACTTCCTCCTGGTGTGGCCCACATCTGTTGTGAAAATATCAGATTTGAAGCACTTTGGAGCAATTAGACTGGGGAAAAAAAATATCCGAATCGTACTACTTGAGGACAAAAATGTCAGATTTGTTATCCAACGTAAACAGAGCCTTGTCAATGGTAGCAAAAAGTTAACTAAAATTGTTACAGCTTATGTCATACTTGCCAACCCTCCCGAATTTTCCGGGAGACTCCCGAATTTCAGTGCCTCTCCCGAAAATCTCCCGGGACAACCATTCTCCCGAATTTCTCCCGATTTCCAGTCGGACTTAAGGCACGCCCCCTCCAGGTCCGTGCGGACCTGAGTAAGGACAGCCTGTCGTCACGTCCGCTTGGCCAACCACAAAGTAACCACAGAACACTATACCGTATAGTCTTCTGTGGTTACTTTTTGGTTGGCCAACTGTTTACGTTGTATTGCGCACCCTGACGGCAAGTGTGGGTGTCGGTTCTGAAGTATGAAGTAAAGAGACGTAACTTCGTCAACTCACCTGGTTATTGACTCCAACCCAGAATATTACACTGCCCATACCTACACTCCTCCAAAGGCTGTGCTACAGGCTGCAAAGCATTGCAATTTCAAATACAACAATGAGTAGAGAGGAGTGTTATGTGTGTATATGTGTATATAAATGAACACTGAAATTGAAGTATTTATTTTATTTATATGTATAAATATATAATAAAATACATATATATATATATATATATATATATATATATATATATATATATATATATATATATGTATATATATATATATATATATACATACATACATACATACATACATACATATATATATAAGAAATATTTGAATTTCAGTGAATTCTAGCTATAAAGATATTCCTCCCCCCTTAACCCCGCCCCCGAGCCTCAAACCCCCCCCCCCAAATCTACCGAATTTGGAGGTCTCAAGGTTGGCAAGTATGGCTTACGTGCCACAACATTTAGCATTTGACGCAATGGAGAACAAGACACAGTTTAAAACACCATGTGGAGGGATTATTGCCGCTATAAACCCATCTAATCTCAAGCGCCATCTGTAGCTGCGTGAGGCAAAGAGAATTAAACTGCACAATAATCTGATATTATTTTGCTATGTTATGTTTACTACTGTTTTGATTGTTTACAACCGTGGTTCTCAATTTTTTCACAAAGTACCACCTCAGAAAACACTTTGCTCTTCAGGTAGCACCATAATGACCAACATAAAAATATAGCAGCTTAGTAAACCCAAGTATTCATTAAAAACAAGGCAGAGGTTTTATTTACACACCGTTTGAATAGTAACAATGTGTTTTGAATATGGTAAAATAAAACACTAATCACTTAATTTGGTGATTCTTTGGCGTACCACTTGATGAATCCCACGTACCACTAGTGGTATACAGTATGTACTACAGTTTGAGAATCCATTGGCTGAGAGAAAGCGGAGTTACATTATCGATGGTTAGTGTCTTATTCAGCCATACAAGTTGACAACTGTGTCATATTACTGTAGCATGGAATATTATTCAACATGTAAAAAAAAAAAATTTGAATGTTTCTTACATTTTAGGTAAAATATAACACTAAGGCTTAGTGGAATTATTGATTCATGGATCTATTTATTGAGATCAGGTCTACTTTTTGTTATCTAGATGCTCTGCCTAAATACAAATGATTTCAAGGAAACCTTAAAGATGCCTTTTCTAAATATACTGTGTCATTGAATTTAAAATGAAATACAATTTACTACATTTAAAAAGGGAATTTAATAATTTTTAAAGGCTGTCGAGGTTAATGTGATAATAAAAAATGTACGCTAATTTCCTTTAATGGCACTATTTTGTGCCCTGACCATGTGTGGCCCCAAGGCCCCGCAGTTGGGTCTCCCAAGTAGACCAAAGTCACGCCCACACACACACAGACACACACAGACCGAGCAGGACGCCACAAGAAGTTAACAGCTAAAGCTTCAATGTAAAGTAGGGGTGATCAATCCAGATGTCGATAGTATCGATACCGAGTATGTATCAGTGTATAAACGATACTAAAGTGATTAAAACAATAATTTTCTTTTTTTATGATTAAAAATCATGTTTTGAGTCATTTTTATTTTTGTTTACAAAGTCAGGGAGTACGTCTCTTTTAGCGCAAAACTCAAATCATCATAAGAGCCCCTTAATTTTGTTAAAAAATGTATGTATGTAGCATTCAATACCAATACCACACATTTAAGATATTATCCGATTTACGACAATATCAACAAAATCTATATTGAATATGATAGGCTTTATAAAAATGTGTTTACTTGACTTGTTGCAAAACATGTTCAGTTCTATAATCTATTGTCAAAGTGGTGGATCAGGACTCGAGATCGGATCAGAGGCCAGAAATGTTGATCGGGACATCCCCAGTTGATAGAAATCAAAACTTGAAAATTGTCCGTCTAAGGTACACTCATTAAAAATAAAAATATTTCTATCTTCGATTAACCGCGATTAACTATTTTAATCGTTTGACAGCCCTAATAAAACATGACTGAACTGCTAAATTACTGAGTTGGAAATATACTGTCCATGTTGCAATACTGCAGGATTGGCACATTCATTTAATCCAGTACAAAAAGATGATTATAACAGCTGTGCAATGAGTCTCTAATAAAATGTGCCTTCGTTAACAAAACCCTTTAGCGTCACATAAATTAACAATTCAACAGCCACCTTATACATAAAACATGACTCAAGAGTGACCTACCTTGCTTTTTAGCTGAGAATTTCATGAATTCAGACACGTCCGCTGTCACAGCTGCTCCCACACAATAACTAGACGACTGTTGCATTTTAATAGTTTGCTTATCATACGGCGGACTCACATTCTCGCTGTTGTGATCGGCTTCGCTGGGACAGCCGAACAGCTCTCGCCGCAGCAGGTTGCCGTCATACTCCAGGAAGGTTAGGTAGAGATTACGGAAAAACTCCACATGCTTGTTCTTGACTCGTAGTTTCTTGGGAGAGTTCCAGTGGATGACCTGATCAGAAAGGATACATTTTAATGCAGTTTACTGGTTTTTGATTGATTTGATTTAAAGCTATAAGAGGCATCTGACAAGTTGTTTTTGTTTAATGACAAAGCTAAGCAAAGCAAACATCGTTAAAAAAAAAAAAAGGCCTTAGGCTCCTTTTAAAAATGGCAAACTTCTCTTATTGGTCAACCGAGTTGGGTTGATGGCTGATGCTGAATTTGCTTATGGGTGACCCTCATAATGTAGAAAATACAAATATTTTAAAGATGATTTATCAAAACAAGCTTTGAAAACACAAGACGCCAGTGGTGTTATCTTATCTTTAATACGGAACTATAAAACGTGTAATTAATGCATCTCAATAAACATATAGTAGTATGCAATTGTAATACAAGCGTTGTCCAAAGTGCGGCCCACAGGCTATTTGGTCCGAAACTTGTTTTTTTTATTGTCCCTGCAAGAGTAAAAATGAAAAAAATATTAATTGAATATCTAATAATAAATTAAAATATTTTATCATTATTTATATCATTTTTTTTTTATGTTTTAACTTATGACTTTTCAAAACTTTCACATTTTGTACAAAATAACATTATAATCCTTTAATAATCTTGATTCCTGCATGCATTTTTAAACTGCATTTGATCAGTTTACTTTGCCATTGTTTTTTTTACTATGTAAAGTAAGTGTTTGAAAAGCGTTTAATAAATAACATTTATTATTTCTTTTTTACTCTATATACTCAAGTTTCATTGTCAGCTATAACACAAAGGTAAGCTATTGTATTCAAATAGCTTAGCATAAACCTACATTAGATTGGTTTTAGCATTTTAATGTAGAAAATGTATCAAAGTGCCACCCAGTGTCATTCAATATTCCTCTATGTGGCCCTCACTGACAAAAGTTGTACATCTAGTGGGTGACAAGCCCATTTTTGGGGGCCTGGAGGGCAGTTATGTTTGAGCCATAAAAAGCTGCCTGGTAACAGGTGGCCTTGCAAGTTGTTGACAACAATTTTTTTAAGAATGGGAGGAGATCTTTTTGAAAGTTCTGAACTCCTTTTCCAATGCCGGTGTTCTATTTAGCTAAATAATGCTCCTCCACAGCATAAACAGAGCTAAAATATTGATTCTGAAAAAATAAACAGTCAATTGCACAATCATTACATATGTATATGGATATAATTGTATTAAAAAACTACCACAAGATGGATCTGATCATCTCTCACAACACCTTAACCTGCTGCAGCACAGTAGTTAGGTATGGCGATTTGCAACTCAAAACAAGATTAGCTAACATATATACATACATATACAAATATATATATATATATATATATATATATATATATATATATACAGTATATATATATATATATACAGTATATATATATATATATATATGTGTGTGTATAAACATATGTATTCATATATATATATATATATATACACAAATACATATATATACATATATATACATATATATATATATATATATATATATATATATATACGTATATATATGTATAAATATATATGTATTCATATATATATATACACAAGTACATATATATGTATATGTTATATGTATAGACATTAGAGATGCGCGGATAGGCAATTATTTCATCCGCAACCGCGTCAGAAAGTCGTCAACCATCCGCCATCCACCCGATGTAACGTTTGACCAGAACTGCATCCGCCCACCATCCGCCCGTTGTTATATATCTAATATTAATAAAAAAATAAAAAAAAGGGTGAAAACTACGCGAATTGCACCTTGTGCAGACAAGATTTTTCGATCGGACACGGAGGAATTAGCGATGTAAAAGACCACGTTGGGACAAAAAAACACAAGTCTAATGCCGTTGCTAGCGATACAAGTGGAAAACTTTCAACGTTTTTCGTCGCCCAAACAGATTCTTTGGATGTGATAAATGCCGAAGTTTTATTTACGGAGGCAATAATTGAGCATGGACTTCCAATCGCACTGGCTGATCACATGGGACAGTTAATAATGTAATGCAACCTTTAAAAATCATTACGCGGTGATCGCGATCCCAAAAATAAACTTTTCTTGCATGATAATGTCCAGAAAAATTCGCTTTATATTACTATAGAGTCCTTTTAACGAATGAGTTTGATGGTTTATCACAAACCTTAAATGAAAGAAGTCCTTTGTTCTCCTGCACCATGCATGCGCAATCCTGTCGGCTGTATTTCACAGCACGACATACTGTAAAAAGTGTTTATACTATTTATACTTTAAATTAACAAATTGAAGTCTTGTGAAAGGTTGACAGGATAACTGGCATTAACTGTCAAAATAATTTCAAACTATTGAAGTTAGCTTACAGAATAAACATGTCAATCAACCCATATGATTTTTGCTGTAATATTTTTGTTTTGAAAAGTCACTGTGACTGATAGAAAAGTGATGGTTTTAGCAACATTTTAACCTGTCTGAATGCTAATAGTCATTTTGCGTCGGGGGGCGAAGCCCTGAACCCTCCACCAGGACTTTGTCCTGGACCTACCGGGGCCTGCGGCCCTTGGACCCTGGCTACTAGGTTTTTCTGATTTAAAAGTTGGCAGGTATGGTGAGGTTATAAAGCTTTTGCCTGTTAAAGAAAGGAGACTGATCCAATGCACAGACATTCGCGTGCCACGCTGTCACGACCCAGGCGCACACCAGTGCGCAATCATATGGGAGCCGCGCTGAGCGCACCTCCAAGCGCGTCTCGCTGCCGGCGACGGCCAGATATGGGCCCACGCTCCAGCGCCATCCATTTTCAGGGCTAGTTGATTCGGCAGGTGGGTTGTTACACACTCCTTAGCGGGTTCCAACTTCCATGGCCACCGTCCTGCTCTCTATATCAACCAGGGTGAGCCCCACCCCTTTCATGAGCGCACTACGCGCGGAGTGACCCCTGTTACGCGCCCCCGGCAACAGGGGTGGCAAGCAGGTAAGCTGCGCGGGCGGAGCGCGCGGAGTGACCCATGTTACGAGCCCCCGGCCACGGGGGTGGCGGGCAGGTAAGCTGCTTACCTGCTGCGCGTGACGCCGGCCGCGGCGAAAGCGGACGAGGCGGGGTGTCGGTGCGGTGGGCGCGGTAGTGACCCTGGACGTGCGTCGGGCCCTTCTCGCGGATCGCCTCAGCTACGGCTCCCGGTGGGGCCCTCTCGGGGGAAGGGGCCTCGGTCCCGGACCCCGGCGAGGCGTCCCTTCTCCGCTCCGTAAAAGTGTCCATCTCTTTTCTTTTTTTTTCTTCTGTTGTGGCATATGCAGCAGGTGCCTGCTCGTTTTTCGTATGTGGGTAACAACATTTAACTATGTACCGAATTGGTTTAACTGCCACCCGCAACAAAAAAAAAAAAAAAAAAAAATTAATCCGCCCGACCCGACCCGCGAGCGGATAAAATCTTAGTTTTTTTAATTTCATCCGCCCGATCCGCGGATAATCCGCGGACTCCGCGGTTGTGTCCGCAAACCGCGCATCTCTAATAGACATATATGCATCTATATATATACATATATGTTATATGTATAGACATATATGCATCTATATATATACATACATATATATATATATATATATATATATATATATATATATATATATATATATATATATATATATATATATATATATATATATATTCTTTAACAAAAACAAATTGGTTGCTAACTTTTCTTTGGTTGCACATCTTTATTTTGGTAACATATCTTTTTTTGCTTACACTTTTTTTGAATGCAAACTTTTATTTTCGTTGCAAATCCTTTTTTTGGTGGCAAGTCTGTCTTTTGGTTATGACTCAACTTCAATCTTGTGGTCTTAAAAGCCTGTTAATTACTCAATATGGCCCACTCCCAGTCTTTGGTGTTTTTTTAGTCAGCGGTCACGCCATCATCCGAGGCAGACCAATAAAAAGGCTTCTAACATAATGTTCGGATGAGGCCCCGCCCAAAAGTTTGAACCCAAAAAATGTTGACAAAAAAAATAATAATTGGGGTTGAAAATAATTTTCTTATTTAAAATCTATTTGTTTGTTTGCATATTTTTCTTATTGTCTGGTTGCATAAAAAGACACAGATTTTCCTCCATAGTTGGGAAGCACTGCTATGGACAGCAAAGTAGTTACAACTGAGTCCACAGCGCTGCCAACTCCATTGGGAGTTATCATCACAAATGAAGTATTCCCTTTTATCTGTGATGAGCTGGCGACTTGCCCAGGGTGTACCCCACCTTACGCCCGGAGGCAGCTGGGATAGGCTCCAGCTACCCCCGCGACTCCAAGAGGGACAAGCGGTTGAAAATGGATGGATGGATGGATATTCCATTTTATGTGCAGCAATGCATGTGTTGTACACATCGGCCTAAGCATATCTGCAAAGATAAAACCGGCCGAAAATCGGCATCTTTTGTTTGACTAAGAAGACTATGTCGCAGTCAGGTCAGGTACTGTATGCCTAAAGACACAGTGTGTGTGTCTGTGCTGTGTGTGTGTGTGTGCTTAACGAAGGGGCATCAGGGTCTCACCTTGAGGTCTGACACGTCTTTGTAGCACTTCTCAGAGCGGGTGTGGTCTGAGAGCTGAACGTTCCAGAAGCATGGAAGCTGGTGAACCAGGAATGGGTTCTGTTTGATGACAGCATTGAAGATATCCTGCACACAAAAACACACACATTTGGATTTAGAAATATTTTGTACTCTAAACTGGCTAAATCTAACTGATTGATCAAGATTTGTGGTTTTTGTTGACTATATAGACCAGTGAAGCCCTTATTTACTTACATTTTATATTAAAATCAGCCTCATGTCCGAGTGACGTCATAGATGAGAGAAGAGGACTGTCAAAATAAATACTTTCCAGCAGGGGGAGCCCTATTCACATAGTCCATGGGTGTCTAAGTCTCTTTTTTTTTCTTTTTTTTCTTTTTTACAGAAGGTTGCATAAAGAAACATTTGCATGATGTTCTTCACATTTGAAGTCATTAAACATCCATTGGTCAAGATATGCTCAGCTATGAAATACATAAATAAATAAACGCCTACATCTCTGCTTTGTGGTGCGGGTGACAAAGGGGACCTTATCATTAAAGAGTGTATATAGTAAGACATAGGGAGACTTGGGCTTTTAAGGTACCATTTTTCAGAGATTTTGCCCTTTTCTGGTTTCTTTGTTGTCTGTGTAATTTTTGTGATATTTGGTCAGTAAAATATGTCTCAGACCAAAATAAAAAGGAGCTGTGGGCCGCACTTTTTGACATCGACATTAGTGCAGATTTTCAACATGCAAATGATCCTTTCCCCTTAGCTTATCTATGTAAAAGGATATGTTAAATATTCAATGGAAAGTATGAGAAAGATCCATCCATCCATTTTCTACCGCTTGTCCCTTTTGGGGTCGCGGGAAAGATCTCTAACCAAAGACGCTTAGACATACGGTAAATAAATCTCTAACCAAAAACGCTTAGACATACGGTAAATACAATTATGCTTAATTTATGAGGCATTTAAACAAGTAAATCACACATATTTATTAAGGTGCAATTTCTGACACCCACTAATGATAATTTGGCATTAAGAAAAAGGCACCTGAGAGTGAGGGGGGTAGACACATCACATAAGTTTCTCTATAATTTATTAATTAGGTTCAGCCTAAGGCTTACAGTGTTTATTTATTACATTCCATTTATTTTATGTTTTACAAAGCATTAACAATAACGTTAGTGAGTGTGAATAATTTAATGAACATTTTTGATGTGTTCCTTGTAATTAGTAGTTCAGTATTAGTACATACCGTACACGAACTCAAAGAGAACACACATCAAACATAAATGACTTACATTGACATTTTGGTGACACTCAATGCTCAGTGGCCTCTTAATAATGTCAGAATGTGAACAGCATGATGAAGAAGACAAATGCTCATTTTTAACCAGGATATTTACGGGTCCATTCATTGAGCGTGTACTTGTAATGAATCTTGCTGTTCAGCTCCTTCTTCGAGAACAGCACAAAACACATTGAAAATCGAACAGTTGGACATGTACATTCAGAGAGAAGGTCAAATTAAGTTTGCCTGTAAAGGTTAAAGTGCATTTACTTGCTAGCGAATAGACACAAAATCGTGCAGTATACTACCAAGACTCCATATGATGAACTAATTATTCCAAATCTGTGCGCCGTCAAATAAGTTGCATGCTTAAGATCTGGCAGACTTCTTTTGACTTTTTATTTCGGCGGAAGGCTCACATGACAACAGTTGGTGACAGGCAACCGTCTAACGGGAGTCATAAAAGCTCTATGACCATGTAATAAATGGTGTGATAAAGCCAGCTGACAGACTATTGGAGGTGCTCATACGGTAGAAGGCAGATGGAATGCTGAAATGATTCCGAAAGTGCCGTTCATTTTCCAAACTGCATACCTTGCGGGACTTTACTTAATGAAGGTTTAATTAAAATCTCATAAATGTACCACTCATCCGGATGAGCTCGGGATAGCTGGGAGATAATGGGGGGATCCTTGATTAAAATGCCCTGACAATATATATATATATATATATATATATATATATATATATATATACACACAAACATACATATATATATGTATATATATATATATATATATATATATATATATACTGTGTATATATATATACATATATATATATACACACACACACACACACACACACACACACACATATGTATATATATATACACACTCAAATATATATATGCACACACTCAAATATATATATGCACACACACACACACACACACACACACACACACACACACACACACACACACACACACACACACACACACACACACACACACACACACACACACACACACACACACAGTTGTGCTCATAAGTTTACATACCCTGGGAGAATTTATGATTTCTTGGCCATTCTTCAGAGAATATGAATGATAACACAAAAACCTTTCTTCCACTCATGCTTAATGGTTGTGTGAAGCTATTTAATGGCAAACAACTGTGTTTACTCTTTTTAAATTTAAAATGACAAAAGAAAGTACCCAAATGACCCTGATCAAAAGTTTACATACCCCAGTGACTTTGATCTGATAACATGCACAAAAGTTGACACAAACAGGTTTGAATGGCTAACCACGGTTCCAATCCTCACCTGTGACATGTTTGTTAGTAATTAATGTGTGTATAAAAGGTCAGTGAGTTTCTGGGCTTCTGACAGACCATTGCATATTTCATCCAGTGCTGCACAAAGGATCTGCGAGAAAAGGTAATTGAACTGCATAAAACAGGAAAGGGGTATAAAAAGATATCCAAGGAATTGAGAATGCCAATCAGCTGTGTTCAAACGCTGATTAAGAAGTGGAAAATGAGGGATTCAGGTAGACCAGCAAAGATTTCAACCACAACTGCCAGGAAAATTGTTCGAGATGCAAAGAAAAATCCACAAATAACTTCGGCTGGAATACAGGACTCTCTGAAAAATTGTGGTGTGGCTGTTTCAAGATGCACAATAAGGAGGCACTTGAAGAAAATTGGGCTGCATGGTCGAGTCGCTGGAAGAAAGCCATTTCTGCGCAAATGTCACAAAGTAACCCGCTTACATCACGCCAAACAGCCCAGAGACAAGCCTCAAAACTTCTGGAACAAAGTAATTTGGGAGCCTGCCCCACGGACTTCCGTGTTCTTTCGCTCTCAACAACATTTGGTAACACACACCTCAGCTAACTACACACATAGCCTCACACCACATACACTTTTGGGATTTAGTTCACACTCCATTTCCTTAGTTAGTATATTATTATTGTTTAATTATTATATATATTGAATATATATAATACTGCGATGAGGTGGCGACTTGTCCAGGATGTGCTCCGCCTTCCGCCCGATTGTAGCTGACCCCAAAGGGAATAAGCGGTAGAAAATGGATGGATGGATGGATCCATCCATCCATCTTCTTCCGCTTATCCGAGGTCGGGTCGCGGGGGCAGCAGCCTAAGCAGGGAAGCCCTGACTTCCCTCTCCTCAGCCACTTCGTCCAGCTCCTCCCGGGGGATCCCGAGGCGTTCCCAGACCAGCCGGGAGACATAGTCTTCCCAACGTGTCCTGGGTCTTCCTCGTGGCCTCCTACCGGTCGGACATGCCCTAAACACCTCCTTAGGGAGGCGCTCGGGTGGCATCCTGACCAGATGCCCGAACCACCTCATCTGGCTCCTCTCGATGTGGAGGTGCAGCGGCTTTACTTTGAGCTCCCCCCGGATGACAGAGATTCTCACCCTATCTCTAAGGGAGAGCCCCGCCACCCGGCGGAGGAAACTCATTTCGGCCGCTTGTACCCGTGATCTTGTCCTTTCGGTCATAACCCAAAGCTCATGACCATAGGTGAGGATGGGAACGTAGATCGACCGGTAAATTGAGAGCTTTGCCTTCCGGCTCAGCTCCTTCTTCACCACAACGGATCAATACAGCGTCCGCATTACTGAAGACGCCGCACCGATCCGCCTGTCGATCTCACGATCCACTCTTCCCTCACTCGTGAACAAGACTCCGAGGTACTTGAACTCCTCCACTTGGGGCAAGATCTCCTCCCCAACCCGGAGATGGCACTCCACCCTTTTCCGGGCGAGAACCATGGACTCGGACTTGGAGGTGCTGATTCTCATCCCAGTCGCTTCACACTCAGCTGCGAACCGATCCAGTGAGAGCTGAAGATCCTGGCCAGATGAAGCCATCAGGACCAAATCATCTGCAAAAAGCAGAGACCTAATCCTGGAGCCACCAAACCGGATCCCCTCAACGCCTTGACTGCGCCTAGAAATTCTGTCCATAAAAGTTATGAACAGAATCGGTGACAAAGGGCAGCCTTGGCGGAGTCCAACCCTCACCGGAAACGTGTCTGACTTACTGCCGGCAATGCGAACCAAGCTCTGACACTGATCATACAGGGAGCGGACCGCCACAATCAGACTGTCCGAGACCCCATACTCTCTGAGCACTCCCCACAGGACTTCCCGAGGGACACGGTCGAATGCCTTCTCCAAGTCCACAAAGCACATGTAGACTGGTTGGGCAAACTCCCATGCACCCTCAAGGACCCTGCCGAGAGTATAGAGCTGGTCCACAGTTCCACGACCAGGACGAAAACCACACTGTTCCTCCTGAATCCGAGGTTCGACTATCCGGCGTAGCCTCCTCTCCAGTACACCTGAATAGACCTTACCGGGAAGGCTGAGGAGTGTGATCCCACGATAGTTAGAACACACCCTCCGGTTCCCCTTTTTAAAGAGAGGAACCACCACCCCGGTCTGCCAATCCAGAGGTACTGCCCCCGATGTCCACGCGATGCTGCAGAGTCTTGTCAACCAAGACAGCCCTACAGCATCCAGAGCCTTAAGGAACTCCGGGCGGATCTCATCCACCCCCGGGGCCTTGCCACCGAGGAGCTTTTTAACTACCTCAGCAACCTCAGCCCCAGAAATAGGAGAGCCCACCACAGACTCCCCAGGCACTGCTTCCTCATAGGAAGACGTGTTGGTGGGATTGAGGAGGTCTTCGAAGTATTCCCCCCACCGATCCACAACTTCCGCAGTCGAGGTCAGCAGAACACCATCCGCGCCATACACGGTGTTGGTAGTGCACTGCTTCCCCTTCCTGAGGCGGCGGATGGTGGTCCAGAATCGCTTCGAAGCCGTCCGGAAGTCGTTTTCCATGGCTTTCCCGAACTCCTCCCATGTCCGAGTGTTTGCCTCCGCGACCGCTGAAGCCGCACACCGCTTGGCCTGTCGGTACCTGTCCGCTGCCTCAGGAGTCCCATGAGCCAAAAGAACCCGATAGGACTCCTTCTTCAGCTTGACGGCATCCCTCACCGCCGGTGTCCACCAACGGGTTCTAGGATTACCGCCACGACAGGCACCAACTACCTTGCGGCCACAGCTCCAATCAGCCGCCTCGACAATAGAGGTGCGGAACATGGTCCACTCGGACTCAATGTCCAGCACCTCCCTCGTGACATGTTCAAAGTTCTTCCGGAGGTGGGAATTGAAACTCTCTCTGACAGGAGACTCTGCCAGACGTTCCCAGCAAACCCTCACAATGCGTTTGGGCCTGCCAGGTCTGTCCGGCATCCTCCCCCACCATCGCAGCCAACTCACCACCAGGTGGTGATCGGTAGAAAGCTCCGCCCCTCTCTTCACCCGAGTGTCCAAAACATGAGGCCGCAAATCCGATGACACAACTACAAAGTCGATCATAGAACTGCGGCCTAGGGTGTCCTGGTGCCAAGTGCACATATGGATACCCTTATGCTTGAACATGGTGTTCGTTATGGACAATCCGTGACGGGCACAAAAGTCCAATAACAAAACACCACTTGGGTTCAGATCCGGGCGGCCATTCTTCCCAATCACGCCTCTCCAGGTTTCACTGTCGTTGCCAATATGAGCGTTGAAGTCCCCCAGTAGAACGAGGGAATCACCCGGGGGAGCACTCTCAAGTACTCCCTCGAGTGAATCCAAAAAGGGTGGGTACTCTGAGCTGCTGTTTGGCGCGTAAGCGCAAACAACAGTCAGGACCCGTCCCCCCACCCGAAGGCGGAGGGAAGCTACCCTCTCGTCCACCGGGTTGAACTCCTACATGCAGGCTCTGAGCCGGGGGGCAACAAGAATTGCCACCCCAGCCCGTCGCCTCTCACTGCCGGCAACGCCAGAGTGGAAGAGAGTCCAGCCCCTCTCGAGAGAACTGGTTCCAGAGCCTTTGCTGTGCGTCGAGGTGAGTCCGACTATATCCAACCGGAACTTCTCTACCTCGCGCACTAGCTCAGGCTCCTTCCCCCCCAGCGAGGTGACGTTCCACGTCCCAAGAGCTAGCTTCTGTAGCCGAGGATCGGACCGCCAAGTGCCCTGCCTTTGGCTACCGCCCAGCTCACATTGCACCCGACCTCTATGGCCCCTGAGCCCATTGGAGGGGGGACCCACGTTGCCTCTTCGGGCTGTGCCCGGCCGGGCCCCATGGGGACAGGCCCGGCCACCAGGCGCTCGCCATCGTGCCCCAACTCCGGGCCTGGCTCCGGAGGGGGGCCCCGGTGACCCGCGTCCGGGCGAGGGAAATCTGAGTCTCGGTACTTGCATTTCCATAGACGTCTTCGAGCTGCTCTTTGTCTGATCCCTCACCTAGGACGTGTTTGTCTTGGGAGACCCTACCAGGGGGCATGGAAGCCCCCGGACAACATAGCTCCTAGGATCATTGGGACACGCAAACTCCTCTACCACGTTAAGGTGGCAGCTCAGAGAGGAGAGGTGGCAGCTCAGAGAGGAGGATGGATGGATATATATAATAAATACTTAGAGCTATACTGCTCCCTGGTGTCTGTTGCCGTCACATCTCTTTAGTAATATATAACAGTTAAAGTACCAATGATTGTCACACACACACTAGGTGTGGCGAAATTATTCTCTGCTTTTGACCCATCACCCTTGATCACCCCCTGGGAGGTGAGGGGAGCAGTGGGCAGCAGCGGTGGCCGCGCCCGGAAATCATTTTGGTGATTTAACCCCCAATTCCAACCCTTGATACTGAGTGCCAAGCAGGGAGGAAATGGGTCCCATTTTTATAGTCTTTGGTATGACTCGGCCGGGGTTTGAACTAATACACATATATATATACATACATATATATACACGTATCTACCAGTGACGTGCAGTCAGGTGAGGCAGGGCCTCACGTGCCATCATGGAAAGAAAAAAAATGTAAAAAGAAAAAAAAAAATTTAAATTGTTATATGTATCCAGTGATTATACTATAAAGTTATTTTCCATTTAACTTCACCAGTTTTAGATTATTTTTACTCAAAATCGCTGAAATTTCACATTTGCCGTTCAAATACTGAGAAGAGACTTGCGGTGAGTCACCAGCCAGTTGAGCCTCACCATGGATTGCGCAATGACTCGGCTAACTGCTGGCCTGCTGTGCAGTGAGACCGTATTGCTATATGAATTATATTATACATTTCCATAGTTTAGTTAGCTGAGGTATATAATGTACAGTGTATTTTGTCAACAACTGTATGTGTGTAACGTATTTCTTGTGCTGAGCAATCATAAAACGGCTGCGAAGACGCACTGGGTGAGGCTCGCAGTAATCCCGCCTCATGGTGGTAGAGGGCGCTAGTGATCCCAGAGATCATTCTTGCGACTACTCGGCTGCAGAATAAGTGACAACAAGCAGCAACAGTTAGCGATCGTTTATTTTTTCCTCTCGCCTGGACTTTTAACATGGAGGATTACATATCTAAAATAAAACAGTTTTCTAAACTGGACTTTCAATCGAAGCAGGAGGTAATAATTAAAGGAAGATCTCCATGGAGACAGAGAGACTTTTAAAACTGAAGAAAGATAAGGAAGACTTCTATAAACAAGTTATCGATGCTTTTGTTCAGAAGGAGCGGCGCATGGACTTCATTTATAAGTAAAGGTAAGACCATAATAACGTTTTTTTAATTAAATGTGCTTTTTTTGTGTGCTACAGTTTGTATGTGTAAAGTTAAAGTTAAGTTAAAGTACCAATGATTGTCACACACACACTAGGTGTGGTGAAATTTGTCCTCTGCATTTGACCCATCCCCTTGCACACCCCCTGGGATGTGAGGGGAGCAGTGGGCAGCAGCGGTGCCGTGCCCGGGAATCATTTTTGGTGATTTAACCCCCAATTCCAACCCTTGATGCTGAGTGCCAAGCAGGGAAGAATGCTGGTATGAGCTTTTAAACATAATCCATTAACTGCTGCCAATCAAATGGTGAATACGATACTCTTTAGGGTTCATATGTTTGTAAATCTGACTGTGATGAAGTCAGTGCCTCACCAGCCATCAACCTCACCGCACGTCACTGGTATATACATACATATATACACGTATATATATATATATATATATATATATATATATATATATATGTATGTACATATATACACGTATATATATATATATATATATATATATATATATATGTATGTACATATATACACGTGTATTTATATATATATATATATATATATATATATATATATGTACATATATATATATATATATATACGTACATATATACACGCATATATATACATACATATACATACACGTATATATGCATACATATATATACATATATATATATATATATGTATATATATATATACATATATATATATATATATATATACATACATATATATATATATATATATATATATATATATATATACAAACCCCGTTTCCATATAATTTGGAAAATTGTGTTAGATGTAAATATAAACGGAATACAATGATTTGCAAATAATTTTCAACCCATATTCAGTTGAATATGCTACAAAGACAACATATTTGATGTTCAAACTGAAAAACATTTTTTTTTTTTTGCAAATAATCATTAACTTTAGAATTTGATGCCAGCAACACGTGACAAAGAAGTTGGGAAAGGTGGCAATAAATACTGATAAAGTTGAGGAATGCTCATCAAACACTTATTTGGAACATCCCACAGGTGTGCAGGCTAATTGGGAACAGGTGGGTGCCATGATTGGGTATAAAAACAGCTTCCCAAAAAATGCTCAGTCTTTCACAAGAAAGGATGGGGCGAGGTACACCCCTTTGTCCACAACTTGCATATATTTATTTTAACAATTTAAAGACATAATTTAGCCATAGAAGCTAAAAAACAGCTTCATAAAGACTGCTGTAAAAGTATTACATACAGTATTAATAGTGATTTCCACTTAAGAGTATTTAAAAAAATATAACTATTTCATCCATAACCCTTGTGTAATGTTCATATTGTTGTTACTCAGCCAGCGTTTGGGGTCTGATGGACCAGTTGCATTTTGTGGCTTTTAATGCCTCACAATCAAACCCTTTTATGTTAAAATACTGAACAGATGCACGGAAAATTTCTCTGCCAGTTTCTGCATCCCACAGGGATTATTCTTTTGTGTTTCTGCACCTGCGGTTCCCACACAAGGTTGCAACATTGTTTGTCAACACTGTCTGCTCTCATTTTCTCGCACATTTGACCCTCTGATGTTCTGTGTACCTACACTCTGTGTGTGTGTGTGTGTGTGTGTGTGTGTGTGTGTGTGTGTGTGTGTGTGTGTGTGTGTGGTACACAGAACATCAATTCACTTCTATTAGCTACCCGGACATCTTATATGTAATAGAAATGTGTAGGGGGGGGGGGGGGGGGTGGTGTATGGTGTGTGGCCATTAAATATGTATTCTGATATATGTTCTTCACAGAAAATGAGCCAAAGTCAGTGAGTCTCAGTTTGAAAAATTAATTAATTGTATCATTTTTCTTTTAATAAAAAATGAAAACGGGTCCCACAGACCCGAACACCACACAAGGGATAAGTGTATACAGTATATCAAATAATTATATTTTGGGTATTTCAACCATTTAAAAAAAGTCAGTATGTTTGTCTAACTCCTGTTTTTTTAATTGAAAAACAAATCCACAAAGTGAATTTAAAGGAGTATTAGCTTACTATTATTTTTATTAGGCACTGACGTGGCGCAATGATTGCCAAAAACATTGATTTTCATGTATTGTTATTTTTGCTGCCTCAGTTCAAATGAGGGTGTAGCGTGTACCATGGCAGGCTCAACCAAACCGCAAAATCTCTGACATGATTGCTTGCGTGTTGGATGTGTGTGTGTCACAGTTGGGCTACTAGTGGCCACATGTCACTCCAGTCCTCTTAAGCCTTGCACTTTCTGGCCTGACTTCAGAGAATGTCCATACTGGCTGCCTCTCCAACTGTTTGACTGCTGTTTAATTTTAAATCCATCTGGCAGACAAAAGCTTTTTTTCAGCCAAATGTCACATACAAAAAAATCAACATCAGTGTGCATTTTTTCCACGCACTGCAAGTAAAGTGTCAAGGCTTCATGTGAGGTACATGAAAATGCAGCAGATGAGCAGCAGTTGGACCTTTATGAAAAGTTCAAGCCTATTTTAGTTGGACAAATTAAAAATTGAACAAAGACTGCATGAAGTGGCATATTTGCATAGGAGCAGTCAGGTTAATAACCTTCGTTGAGGTCTCCAAACGCAAATCACGTGAGGTTGAAGAAATGTTGAACATTACTTCCTAAACGTACTTTTTTTTTGCAGCATGAGAAAAATATATTTTACGTGGGAATGTTTGCATTTTACCTGATCTGCCAATGAAGTGGACAACATGCTCATCAATTCCCGCTCCGCAGTCAACCTCCACATCTGCTCCCATCTCAGCTTTCGTAGTCGATCGAGGAGAAGCAAAATCACCCCTGAAAAGAACACAAAACACTTCATGTGACCTACAGTAGAACCCGTTCATGTCGACATCTGTATCAACAAACCCAGTCCTGGTCTACGGTGTTCTTCTTATCAAAAAGTAGTGATGTGCGGCTCAATCCACTCCCGATCAGTATCAGTACGTGATCGCCATTGCTGATTAATGCCTTTTAACGCCAATCACAAACAAGTGGCTAGCACATAATTAGGTGTTTCAATATAGTGTGGAGCCGCTCCCCTAAGCTACTAATAATTACCTCCATTACAGAAAACAAACTGCAATTCTTAGTACCATATTTTTTTGGATTATAAGGTGCACTAAAAATCTTTTTATTTTCTCAAAAATCAACAGTGCGCCCTGTAACCAGTGTGCCTAATGTATGGATTAATTCTGGTTGTGCTTACTGACATTGAAACAATTTTATTTGGTACATGGTGTAATGATAAGTGTGACCAGTAGATGACGATCACACATAAGCGATACACTTGTACTGCAAGTTGACGCCTGTTCAATAAATACTCTAGCAAAGCAAGCCCAAAACTTTGATGTTTGATTGAGAAAAAAAGAACATGCAACGCTCAAAAATCTGTCAAAATGTTTTAGTACAACATTGGTACGCTACAAAGTCGTACCACTTGATGGATTGTTGGCACATTACGGTTACCGTAGTCAGGCGTGCTAACATGCGGGTATTATTATAGTCTGTGTATAAGGACCCCAAAATGGCACCCATTAGGAGACATTATCTGGCGTTTTGTTTTGCAATATAAGGCAAAACCAACCTTTTTTTTTAACCTTTTGGTACCTGCCGATGCGTATTTGGGATCTGCATAAATCCCGAAAATGGGCACGCGTCCGCCATTGAAGTCATAGTGAATAAGCTCCTTTTTCCTCTATTCCCTTGTTGTGGGGCATTCATCCTGTGCTGTTGCCACTTCTAATATAAAGTAGCGTGAAGTTTGAACTTCTATACAACACGGAAGACGCTGTCGAAGGTGAGCCATGTAAGTAAGACAAATAATCCTGGAGAGACGGTTAGAAAGGGACTTGAAGACGGTCTATAAAACAATCTATGCACAATTTTGACCAAAGAACCACTATTACATGTTACAGATCACAAGGAAGTGTTTTAAATGTAGAAAAAAAAAATCATCACAATATGACCCCTTTAATGCACCTTTTGTATGAAAACAGACCTGAATAGACCTGTTCATCGACACTGTACATTATGGTCCGAAAAATACGATATCTTTAGTGTCACTATCAGTGGAGGACAAAGCTACACGTTACACACCGAGAGCAAGCCATACATGCTAATAGCTAAACTAACCACCACATTAACTGCTAAGTTAACATTAAACGACACCAAGAAACAAGTTCTTAGTAAACGTTGAGCAATGTAGATGTAGGGAAATGAAAAATTAAATCAACAAGCATTATTTTCTCAAAATTATTTTTTGTTGCTTTTGTCAATGTTTACAAACTGAGAGAATAATTTCCTGGACACAGGAGTATGTTGAGGTCAAAAACCCAATGATTTAAATGAGTAGTACATAGTAGTTTTTGCTCGTGTTTAGTTATTGTGTACCACTGACCTCGTTTTACTCAAAAATTGTATGCAATAAAAGAGAATACGGAACTAGTGTAAATATTGTGTTGATATTGTTAAAGGGGAACATTATCACCAGACCTATGTAAGCGTCAATATATACCTTGATGTTGCAGAAAAAGACCATATATTTTATTAACCGATTTCCGAACTCTAAATGGGTGAATTTTGGCGAATTAAACGCCTTTCTAATATTCGCTCTCGGAGCGATGACGTCACAACATGACGTCACATCGGGAAGCAATCCGCCATTTTCTCAAACACCGAGTCAAATCAGCTCTGTTATTTTCCGTTTTTTCGACTGTTTTCCGTACCTTGGAGACATCATGCCTCGTCGGTGTGTTGTCGGAGGGTGTAACAACACGAACAGGGACGGATTCAAGTTGCACCAGTGGCCCAAAGATGCGAAAGTGGCAAGAAATTGGACGTTTGTTCCGCACACTTTACCGACGAAAGCTATGCTACGACAGAGATAGCAAGAATGTGTGGATATCCTGCGACACGCAAAGCAGATGCATTTCCAACGATAAAGTCAAAGAAATCTGCCGCCAGACCCCCATTGAATCTGCCGGAGTGTGTGAGCAATTCAGGGACAAAGAACCTCGGTAGCACGGCAAGCAATGGCGGCAGTTTGTTCCCGCAGACGAGCGAGCTAAACCCCCTGGATGTCTTGGCTCACACCGTCCCTTATGCCACCGAAGATGATCAAGAGAAGAATATTGACCCTAGCTTCCCTGGCCTGCTGACATCAACTCCAAAACTGGACAGATCAGCTTTCAGGAATAGAGCGCGGATGAGGGTATGTCTACAGAATATATTAATTGATGAAAATTGGGCTGTCTGCACTCTCAAAGTGCATGTTGTTGCCAAATGTATTTCACATGCTGTAAACCTAGTTCATAGTTGTTAGTTTCATTTAATGCCAAACAAACACATACCAATCGTTGGTTAAAAGGCGATCGCCGAATTCGTCCTCGCTTTCTCCCGTGTCGCTGGCTGTCGTGTCGTTTTCGTCGGATTTGCTTGCATACGGTTCAAACCGATATGGCTCAATAGCTTCAGTTTCTTCTTCAATTTCGTTTTCGCTACCTGCCTCCACACTACAACCATCCGTTTCAATACATTCGTAATCTGTTGAATTGCTTAAGCCGCTGAAATCCGAGTCTGAATCCGAGCTAATGTCGCTATAGCTTGCTGTTCTTTCCACCATGTTTGTTCGTGTTGGCTTCACTATGTGACGTCACAGGAAAATGGACGGGTGTAAAAAACTTCGAAAAATATAATAAGCCACTGGGAACTGATTTTTAATGGTTTTAACCATTCTGAAATTGTGATAATGTTCCCCTTTAAACAGTCAATACCACTCACCATAAATAAGTTGAAAACTATACGATTAATATATGTGAAAAATATCGATATCCGCCGATGACTGATTGGTATGGAAGCATAAAACCCTGATCATAACATCCCTACCACAAGTTGCACGCTTAAGTTGATGTCCACATAAATGGACGACCTCTTTCGTCGACATTAATTAAAAGACCCAAGGGAGTCATTTAAAAAAAATATTCGGTCTGTTTATGTCGACACGTGTTGTAGTATTGTTAGCAGGCAGCGTAAAACAACAATAGCAACATAACATCTATCTGGTTAACAGCAATACAATGTGCACACGGTTACTTCCTGTTCAGTGCAAAGTAATGTTCAAAGTAAAAGCATGACAGTATTTAGATCACGTTTACCACAGCAAATGATTCATTTAATTTAAATCGTTAGTCAGCAAAAGAAAGACTTGCGCTTTTTCGAAAGCTTTATTGTCATTGTAGTGGAGATATACATTGGACATTATTGCAACAGCTGTTAAATAAGAGGATACACCGAAATATCGTATTAAACAGAATAATCCAAATAAAAACATGCAAAAATAGAGGAAATCCATCTCAAAACTCCTTTATTATCCTTATGTCTCTGTCTCACAAGGAAATGTGCAAACACTTGTCAGCACTAAAGACTTGCGCCTGTTGTGATGTATATATATTTTTAAATGAATTTTTAAATGGATTTTTGCTGTTTCTATTCTAACTCAAAGGGCATCATTTTAAGTCTCATGTTCTATACCAGGGGTGTCAAACCCGTTTTTATCGAGGGCCACATCGCAATTATGGCTGCCCTCAGGGGACGCATTCAACAGTGAACTATAAACATATAATAGCCTCGCTACAAAATCTGCATATCATTATATTATTATATCATATATAATCTGTTTCTGATTATTACATTTTCTACTAACAGATTGGTAGATTCCTTGCTATGCCAGGGTGAAAAGCTGATATTTAAGTGTTTCTTTTTGATTACCAAAAAACAAACAAAAACAACAAAACAAATGATCTGGCAGGTCACCATAAATGATACGGCAAGCCAAATGAAATGATGCGAAGAGCCATGATGCGGGAGAGATTTTAAATGATGCAGCAAGCCAGATTAAATTATCGGACAGGCCACCTTAATTATGCAGTGAGCCACTTAGATGATGCTGTGGGGCACTTTAAATGATGCGGTGGGCCACCATAAACGATGCCGTGGGCCACTATAAATGATGCTACTGGCTTCATTAAAATATGTGGCCAGCCAAATTAAACAGGCCAATTTAAATTATGCAGTGTGCCACTTAAATGGTGCTGTGGGGCACTTTAAATGATGCGGTTGGCCAATTTAAATGATGCAGTGGGCCAGATCTGGCCCTCAGGTCTTGAGTTTGACACATGTTCTATACTTTGTCTGATGTCGTATTCATGTATTTTCTTAACATCATGGCCAAGAATGGCTTCCCCCCCCCACTCATGTATTACTGTAGCATATGTGTACTCAGCCTTCCGCTCGAGTGCATCTGGGATAGGCTTTAGCCCCCCAAGCGACCCTAAAAGGGACAAGCGGAAGAAAATGGATGAATGTTTAAAAAAAATATTTGCCCGCCTACAAATAAATGAACCTAACCTAATGGTTAGTTTGGGTTTCGGTTATGTCCAGAACCGCTTATTTCGACACCAGTCTCTCAGCCTGCGGGGCGTCGTCTTAAGCGCGCTCAATTGTATTAAGAAACAGAGAGATCCATATCGTTCCACCCCGGCTCTAGTGATGAAAGTCTCCTTCATGAGGCTCTGAGTCAAAGCTTTGTGTTTACTGAGAAAAAGCTGTAGACTATACGCCTGCAAACAGACTGGCATAAGATGTAGAATATATGTTAAGTTCTGCTGTGGAAACATAAATCCTTCTGAGAAACTTTGTTCCATAACAAAACAAAAAAAGAAGGAACTTTTGGGGGAAACAACTACTTTTCCTCAGTTGCCTTGCTAATGAAATAAATCTTCCTGGCACCTACAAATAAAATTAGGCAGCCAATTTTTAGCGGAAGGAAGAAAAAAAAAAGACGTGGTGAATTGCTTTTGAAGACCGGAGCAAACCAACTATCCTTAACCGCCCTGCTGTGCTCCATCTGTTGCTATGGCCGCATGGACATAATGCCCAATAACCACACCTGGACTGGGGTCTTTGTGTCCATTTCCCATAACGTATAACTATCCCGTCGGAGCAGTAGGACGTTCGACAAGTCAAGGCAGTTGCAAAAAAGTTTTTTAAGTTCACAGAAAAATTTGATAGTCATTGAGACTCGCTTGAAGCAAAGATATCTTTATAAAAGGAAAATAGAAATCGGCACAGTTAGCCGCCATGTCTGTATTTAGAGTGTGAATTACTTTGGACATTTTTTGTTTGTTGGTTAGCAATAAAACTCAAACACTTATGGGTGGATTTCCTTTTAACTTTCAGCAAATGTCCAAAATATGATAAGGAACAAGTCATTACATTTTGGGGCTGATCCAGAACATTTCTACCACAATAAAAGTCTCTACCTCTGTGCGTGGCCTTGCCTCCACCCACAGAGACAAAGACAGAGACGAGAGGCTTCACTCCGTTTATTTCATTCACCTATGTATAGCTAAAAAAGTTATGGGCACATTTTGATTAAACTTTCAGGATATGTCAGAAATGGGAAAAAGGAACAAGTGATTACACTGTGGAGCTGATACACATCACTGTTTGGATTCACAACATTATTACTATTGGGAGAGAGAGCCTAGCAGAAGTCTCTACTATGAGTGCTTTTCTACTTCTGTATGCAACCTTGCTGAAAAAAGGTTTGGACACCTTGCTGTATACCAAATATTTTTAGCTGTTTGATTAATGTAATGAAATTCATGAAAAAACCCCATCTAACCTTGTAATTGTGAAAACCAGTGCAGATTTTATTGAATGTGTTGTGGCAGGAGTCCAAATTATTTGGAGTGTGTCCCTGCCAGGCTTTTGCACAGGAGCATGGAGCTCTCTCTTACAACACTAAAATCTATTATAGTTTAATCATATTTTTATGTTTAAAATATTTTCTACAGGAAAAAATTGGAGAAGACAATATAATTATAAGCAAAAGCTGAACCATTGCTGCAATAAACAAATACTTGTATTGATAGCGCAATGCTAAAGTACCGTCTGCTAAATGCAAACATATAAACATCAATAGTACTAATCTAATTAATTAAGGAAATCAATAACACAATAGAACCCAAAAAGTATTTACCTTATTTTGGTTCTGTTACACTTTATAGTCGTTTAGAACAGTTTTATTCAAATTCAAATAGGTCCAATTAGACTCTCAAGCTTTAAACCTGTACTGGAACAGTTTGAGAGAACATTCATTAGCAGCTGTTGAGCGTTAATGCATGGGTCGGAATTCAGGTGAATGTTCAGATTGGGCTCTAAGACTGCTTTATTTAGGTGACCTCAGTTAAAATTTCAATTTAGTTAAAAACGTTGAGAATCATAGTGGTGTTTCGCTGAGCATAAGAGACAAATTGGTTGGGTGCTTCCAGAGCAAAGAATGAGTGTCCATTTTAGGGTGACAGATCCGTTTTTGCTTTACTTTTGTTTTTCTTAGAGAGCGCCATGTTATTTATTTTTCTGTTATCTCCAGCCCCCTACAAGTCCAAGTTTAGAATACAAGTATATACACACCACAAACAACCGTTATCGGACAACACCAAAACCATTAATCCATCTCTTCACACACATACATGTCCTTGTCTGATTGGACAAATAGGTAATAAGGGCTTCCTATAATAGACAACTGACTGATCCAAGCAAAACAACTTCTTCAAGAGGGTGTCTACAGCTACAGTTGTTCATGTACATTTTTTTGGTACTCACCAGTGTTAAAGCCTCTACCCAGTGCAGGCCAGGGCCGATGGTTCTTCCACAGGTTTCCCAGGTACCAGTCACTCTGGTTCTCCACCAGACCCAGAACCTGCTGACCTGAAAGAAGCACCAATACCCATTTTAAATAACGGTTTTTCCTCATCCTGAATCAACAAACATCATTGCAGTGATATAATTATTGATGGTAGGGTTGCCCTAGGCTAAAATAGGGCCCTAAGCAGAATTTAATTTGGAGCGCCTCCTCTACACCATTTTTATAAACTTTTTTATTGATGTGAAACAATTTTTATATTTTTAAGAACAAATAAAACTTGAATTTAGTTTGATGCATGCTTTGTACTAAAATTAATTCACAGGAAATAAACGGTTTAGCAATGTTTTTTTGTGTGCAAAATAACAGTTTTAACATCACTAAATCATACATTTATAAACCTTTTTAAATGAACTCCAAACTATTTGAACACTGTACCATTGCCTTTCAAAACAACGCCATAGGGTTTAGGCCAAATTTTCCATAATATTTTCATCAGTGACGGAGCAGGAAGCCGCTAGGAAAAGGTTTGTCGTTAAAATTTTACATGAAACACGCTGTAATTCATTGACATTTTCTATGCGCTTCTTCACGCAAAAAAAGGACCACCCAAGGATCGCAGGGCCCTATGCGAAGCGCGTGATCTGCGTGTATAGGCCATGGTTGACAGTTTAAAAAAAAAAAAAAATTCAAAGGATTTCTATACTACAGACATTTTTAAGAGAAGATTATTCAATTTAATTTTCATACAGTCAGGATAAAAGAAGAGAACTATAGTATTGGTTCTATCCAAGCCTCAATATGTCAAGGTAAAACAGAAGTAAGGAAATATCAATGGATTGTCACATCAATCACAAACAACCCGATACACAATCCAAGTCCACTTCTTTATCATGAAGATTCAAACCACTTCTTTATCATGAAGATTCAAACACCTTTTTTAAAAGTATAATACAAAACACTTTTGCCTACATTTTCTATGAAAATAAGTCAAAGAAGGATGACTTTAAACGGAAAAAAATCAATCAACCTAACATGAGTCATATCAACGGCTCACCTCGATGGTGAGTCACAATTCGTTTTGTATGCATTGTACTGCAGCGTTCTTATTCGATGTTTGGATTTTCTTTGTTTTAGATTAAAACAAAGTCCTGGAGTGCTACTCACTCCCTTTTTTGTTTTTTCACCGGCCCGTAATCTCAAAAAGGTCGGGACCACTGATTTATACATGAACATTTTTGACACAGTATATCATTATCCATTATTTTTACTGTGCTAAAAGGCACAGAATCAGGGGTGAATGGTCCAAGTTCACTAAAGTGTCAAGTGGTTTGGACCAGAAGAAACAAAAAATCCAAATCATCCCATAAAAACAATGTTTTAAGACGAGAAGCCAAAAAAAAAAAACACTCATATTCTCTGCATACAGGAAACGGTCGGAAGGGATCAGCGGCCGGTGCTTTAGGGCTACCTTAATCCCCTCATAAAGACGGCTTTTATTCCGGCAGTCAACTTGAAAGTGGGGGAGAACATTATTTGCCACCTGACACTGCCATGACAAAAGGTACTCGGGGAGTTCAATAATTAGTTCATATGAATGGAAAGATTTAGAGCTTCTGGATGGTATAAACAGGAGATGGTAAAGTGGCAGAACTAAATAAAGGAGGAAAAATACAACTTTTAAATCCAAAGGCGTGGAAGCAGGGATGTGAGTGGGCTTACGTCGGAAGATTTGAATGCAAGCTGGGTGGATCTAAAAGTCAAGGAGAAAGGCCTTAAGGAGGCGAAAGGACAGCAGACATGGATGTAGGGGAGGAAACTTTAATATACGCTCTAAGGAAGATAGTCAGGAGCTTATTTGAGCAGACAGTGATGATAGATAGGTCTTTATTGTCAGAGACCTAAGTACAACGAAACTTTGTTTTCAGCACAAACCCGTTCCAAATTAGACAAAAGAAACAGTGTACAGGGTTACAGAACAGGAACGCTGATGGGTCGCCACAAGGCGCCCTGTAAAAGATGGGGAAAAGGTAAAACGCTGGGGAAGGATGAGTAAAAAAATACAATCTAGACTGGGCTCCGAAGGGGGCCCAGTCTGGAGTGGGAAAAAACCTCCATGGCAAAGCACATATACATATTACAACGTACATCTCGAGATATCTAGCAACAGAGGGAAAGGCGAGGTCATGATGGTAGGCCGCAGCTCTCAGGCGCTGACCATCCATTCATCACCCCTATGGGATTTGCGTCGAGGGCGTTGGGTTGGGGGGGTGGGGTGTGTATGTGTGGCGTATATTTTGTTGATGTGTGTGTGTAAGCCCGTAGTGTGTCTCTGTTCCGCGGCCTTAATGTATTGTGCAGTCGCTAGTCCAAAGTCAACAACAACATGTGTGTCCATGTGAGACAAGAAGGGAGTTTGTTGTGTCTTCGCTGCACTGTCCTTCGGGACAGTCTCGACGCCAGGGAAATCCAAGTTAGAATGTTTTGTATGCGAGTGAAAATAATATTTGCTTTTCACTCTAAATTGTCTATAACTGGTCCTCAAAACTGCGGGGCAGACAGTCCGATGTGATCCAAAATCATGTTGGAAATGCTGATTGATGTCTGCGGTAAATTATTGTTACCTTAAAATACTTTTAGGCGATACTACAAATTTGGGTATCGATCCAGTACCAAGTAGGTACAGGCGCAGTATTAAACATAACAATATTCATACTTAAACATTCTCAGGATCATTGATGCATTGAATTTTTGAACACAATTATAATCAGACAAAAACACAGGACGGCGATGTAACAATATCAATTAATACTTTAAATGATTTCCTTATTCCTTTATTCCATCCATCCATTTTCTACCGCTTGTCCCATTTGGAGTCGCGGGGGGTGCTGCTTCGGGCGGAAGGCCGGGTACACCCTGGGCAAGTCGCCCCTAATCACAGGGCTAACACAGATAGACAGACAACATTCACACACTAGGGCCAATTTAGTGTTGCCAATCAACCTATCCCCAGGTGCATGTCTTTGGAGGTGGGAGGAAGCCGGAGTACCCGGAGGGAACCCACGCAATCACGGGGAGAACATGCAAACTCCACACAGAAAGATCCCGAGCCCGGGATTGAACTCAGAACCTTCGTATTGGGAGGCACATGCACTAACTCCTGTCGCACCGTGATGCCTTATTCCTTTATTCATTATTTAAAATAAAATAAATAGTGCAAAATACCTACACAAATGAGCCAAAGGCTACTTTTGACTCCAATTAAAAATCCTTCAGGTTTTTTTTTTCCTTAAAGTCCTCCTGTATCCTGAGACTTTTATATTTTATTTTTAAACAAAAATATAATTTTTGTTGGTGATAACAAATAATATCACTCTAATTACTGTCGTATCAACCATATACTGACACAATACTTGGTATCGCAACTGTTGATATTTGTATCGATTTACTTTCAAGTGATGTGAATTAAATGTATATAGCCACATTCTCACCTATAGCTTTGCAATTAGCTATGCTTATTGTATCTGTATCATGTTTAGCTATTCTCCATCCTCCAGTAATAATGGTAATTGTAAAAAACAAATGTTGTGTTTTATTATTCTCCTGCCTTCCCTTTTATTTTGTGCCTGCATTTTCCCTGTTGTGCCTCTTGTTTCAGTTCACTCTTCCTGGGCGAGGGGCGGACTTTGAGGCACACCTGCAGCTAGTCAGTTCGTGGACTATTCAAGCTTGGCACAGACAGCTGTGCCTTGCTGGTTATTGTTTCCTTTTCCTTCTACATTGCATGCATTTGCTTGACCTCCAAGTCCGGGTAAGTTTTTTCGCCCTTATTATTCACCTAACCTCGTGTGTTTTTTCTGTTCCTCTCTGAGGTGGAGAAAATATATTTTGTGAACTTTTCCTCAAATCAGTGTGCCCGCCGGGCCCTTCCTGACCTCTGAGGTTCCTGCTTATCGGCTATATATCATGGTGTGCGTTTCTGCCCCTTCACCTTTTGTTAACCTTTTTGGACTTAATTAAAGACTCTCCTTTTCTTGATTCAAACTTGCCTACCGTCTCTGCATTCTGGGGTCAACACCTTGACCAAGTCCTAACAGGAAACAGTTTATTTGCCGCCATGAAGGTGAGGATTAGTGACTTAGAAGCTGCACTGTGAAGGGACATTAGCCGCTAGCTCGCAAGCAAATACGCTTCATTGCGTTGAGGATGTCTTCTTTCGCTGGTCGCTGTCAAATTTTCGGTACACAGCTAGAATGTGTTATCAACATGTGTTATTACTATATGACTATAGTATTAAAAGCTCTCTTGTCTGCCAAATTTAAATCATTTATATCGTATAGCGGCGATATTGCTCAAATCTAGTTGAAAATTACGAAAATAAAGAAAAAAATATGACAACATTTGAATAAAATACATGATCTTACAATGAATGCAGTTTAGGTCAACATTCCTCGTTTTGGTTGACTTAAGCTATGTTTGGACTTTTGCTAGATTGTTGACATTGTTTTCCTTCATTTTGGAATAATTTTAATGGATGAATTTCGTCAGCTACGTTAAGTGAAGGAGAGAGTGAATATTTGTGAAGGAAGAAAAACCTTTGTTCTTAAAGGGGAACTGCACTTTTTTTGAATTGTGCCTATTGTTCACAATCATTATGAGAGACAGGAAACAAAAGATGTTTTTTTTTCGCTTTCTAACATGTAAAAATTGTCTCGTTCTTGGTGGCCAGCAATGCAGCTAATGGGAGCAATCAATTCTACCAATAAATCACTTTAAAAATGCATTCAAAAACCGTCAACAATATTTAATTTGTGTTTCGTAACTTGTATAATAACCAAACTGTAGCAACATTGTTATTGTAAGAGCGAACACTGAAGAACTCTTTTTCTAGCGTACTAACACGTCAGCGTGCTACGGTATTAGCCATAAACTAAGGGGAAGAGATGAGCTAGCTTTTTGTAATGCACAACACAATACGATAAGACACCAATCTGTAGGAACTAAAAAACGTGAACAGTCATATTACAGTATCTAAAGTATTAGCCCACATTTCATGTTTTGTTTGTACACAGCTAGCCAGACAGCGTATGACGTCTGTCATGACACACGCATGATGTATCATGATCAATATAAAGTGTGACTCAGTCAATGGACAGTTGTCTGCTTGGTCCAACTGGCCAGGGACATTTTTGTTCAATTAATTATGGGTAAGCAATTCATTTTATGTGGGAAATAGCTTGGGTGTAAGTTTGACATTTTGCAGCTGAGTGATAAGCAGATCCAACTCTGGTGAACTAAGCATCATGTAGCAGTATTGCAAAGTGCTGAACAAGAAATACAAACTAAAAACGTAATTTAAAAAAATAACTTACTGCACAATGTCTGCTCTCACTGGGATGCAGACTGACATAATTTTTCTATATTGCTGCACAAGATTTGTGTTCCCTCTTTAGATGATTCATTCGTCAAAACAACCCTCACTCCTCAGGTAAACATGCTGGGAGCATGTTTCTAGCAGTGCAAGGCATGATTCATAAACCAGCATAAACTTTTACCAACTCAGAGGCGATGCAGCAGCAGCAGCTCAGTATGTCAATAGCTACAATATCTACATTAAATCTGTGATCAAAGCACCGTGTTATTAAAAATAGTTCCGCCATGTTAGGTCTTATAATAACAATGTCACTCCATCCATCCGCTTCCTTCCACCTCCAAAAACATGCACTTTTGGATAGGTTGATTAGCAACACTAAATTGGCATTAGAGTGTGAATGTGAGTGTTGCCTGTCTTATCTATGTTGGCTCATACATGATTAATATGCAGGTCACAGCATGTAAATGGAGCCCATTTGTGGATGTTTTTTAGAGGGCTTTTATAGGCAGAAATAGACGTTTTTAAAATCTGGATTGCACAAAATGTAGTAATTTATCAATTAGTTTATACAATCACACAAGTAATCGTTAAATCCTCATTGTGCGCTTTATTGCAGCGGCCGTGAGGAAACTATCTCTGCATATTTCAAATTCCAAGCACTCCAAGTGTTACGGATTTGATACCTTTGTATTAGTTACACTCGATAAACAATTAATCTAACAGAATTTAAATCTAGGCTTTTTTCTAATTGAAATATTCGATTCAATCGATTAACTGTTTCAGGCTTATTTAAAACACTTCTGGTGAATCAAACTCAACAAAAAGGTGTAGTTCTTTCTCAGATTCAAATGTTTGCACAGTTAAAAACCATGCATATGGTTCTCGATTTTGTACAGGACAATAACACTTGAAAGATTTACGAAAAATGATTTATTATGCATATTGCAGGTCGTTAGGTGATTAAAGTAATTTGAATTACTCGTTGAGTATAAATTTGTACATTCGCTCTGTTTAGATCTCGATTTGGATGATAAATGTTTTAGTACTGCACATAAACTAATTTGTCTTCAATACAATTTCATGCTGGGCAATATTTGCAGGAATTAAACTTGCACAGGTAGCTGATTAAATCCTTTAGACTGCCAAATTGTTAATTACTGCAGTTTTCAAATTACTCAGCTGAGACTTAGAAAATGAAGAGAATATGACTGATGAGTTTGTAACATTCCAAAAAACACACACATTAACACAATGACCTTGCTAATTTATAATGAAATTAAGAAATACTTGTAAAGAAGCAGAAAAAAAAGCCTTTCTTAGCAGTCATATTATAAGACAAAGAAACTTGGCAGACAGGAAGTAGAAAGCAAGGACACAAACAAATAGAACAAAAGAAAATATAAAATGAAGGCGCATACATCACACAGTTCTCTGAATTCAAACAAAGTGCTCAGATGTCAGGCAAAGCTACTGCATCAGCTTTTTTATAGTCTCCAAAACTGAAAAATGCACATTGCATGCTTTAGATGTTATTGATTTCGCAAATTACCTGACCAGCTTTCAAGCCTCTGAAAAATTAGTCAATAATTGCTATTTAACAGGTAAATAGATACAATTCAATGCATAACGCGTACATGACCCTCTGAAAAACAGCCCTCACACATTAGACCTTTTAAGAGTGAGGTGAGACATCTTAAAAATGCTGTTAAAAGGTACCCAGAGAGGTTTTAATGATTGGGCAACAGGCTTTCACAAAACTAGGATATCTCTTCAGCCATATTCTGCAACCAGGCCAAACCAAATACTAACGTTTATAGTTTGCATCGAAAAGCATGTCTATCCTAGAAATGCAGGGTTGTAAAGGACAACATTTATAAACAACATCATCTCATGCATTTATTTCTAATTACAGCAGAACTGTACCTGTTGACAGCCCTCAGACTGAGCGGGTGACTATGTAACCATTTCATATAATACTTTCAGATAATAATTTCAGTAACAAGTATCTTACCGTGTACTGTTTCATCCCTTGTTATCATGCATCTTTAATGTGTTATTTTGTACGGACATACAGTAGTACCTTAAAGGGGAACATTATCACAATTTCAGAAGGGTTAAAACCATTAAAAATCAGTTCCCAGTGGCTTATTTTATTTTTCGAAGTTTTTTTCAAAATGTTACCCATCACGCAATATCCCTAAAAAAAGCTTCAAAGTGCCTGATTTTAACCATCGTTATATATACCCGTCCATTTTCCTGTGACGTCACATAGTGATGCCAACACAAACAAACATGGCGCATAGAACAGCAAGCTATAGCGACATTAGCTCGGATTCAGACTCGGATTTCAGCGGCTTAAGCGATTCAACAGATTACGCATGTATTGAAACGGATGGTTGTAGTGTGGAGGTAGGTAGCGAAAACGAAATTGAAGAAGAAACTGAAGCTATTGAGCCATATCGGTTTGAACCGTATGCAAGCAGAACCGACGAAAACGACACGACAGCCAGCGACACGGGAGAAAGCGAGGACAAATTCGGCGATCGCCTTCTAACCAACGATTGGTATGTGTTTGTTTGGCATTAAAGGAAACTAACAACTATGAACTAGGTTTACAGCATATGAAATACATTTGGCAACAACATGCACTTTGAGAGTGCAGACAGCCCAATTTTCATCAATTAATATATTCTGTAGACATACCCTCATCCGCTCTCTTTTCCTGAAAGCTGATCTGTCCAGTTTTGGAGTTGATGTCAGCAGGCCAGGGAAGCTAGGGTCAATATTCTTCTCTTGATCATCTTCGGTGGCATAAGGGACGGTGTGAGCCAAGACATCCAGGGGGTTTAGCTCGCTCGTCTGCGGGAACAAACTGCCGCCATTGCTTGCCGTGCTACCGAGGTCCTTTGTCCCCGAATTGCTCACACACTCCGGCAGATTCAATGGGGGTCTGGCGGCAGATTTCTTTGACTTTATCGTTGGAAATGCATCTGCTTTGAGCGTCGCAGGATATCCACACATTCTTGCCATCTCTGTCGTAGCATAGCTTTCGTCGGTAAAGTGTGCGGAACAAACGTCCAATTTCTTGCCACTTTTGCATCTTTGGGCCACTGGTGCAACTTGAATCCGTCCCTGTTCGTGTTGTTACACCCTCCGACAACACACCGACGAGGCATGATGTCTCCAAGGTACGGAAAACAGTCGAAAAAACAGAAAATAACATCTCTGTGTTTGAGAAAATGGCGGATTGCTTCCCGATGTGACGTCATCGTTCCTAGAGCGAATAATAGAAAGGCGTTTAATTCGCCAAAATTCACCCATTTAGAGTTCGGAAATCGATTAAAAAAATATATGGTCTTTTTTCTGCAACATCAAGGTATATATTGACGCTTACATAGGTCTGGTGATAATGTTCCCCTTTAACTTACGAATAATTGGAGATATGAGCTGTCTCTCTTCTGTTTGTTATGCTTTGAAGTAGTGTTGTCCCGACACCAATATTTTTGTACCAGTAGTGGTACCAAAATTATTTCGATACTTTTCGGTACTTTTCTAAAAAAAGGGGACCCCCCCAAAAAATTGCATTATTGGCTTTATTGTAACAAAAAATCTTACGGTACATTAAACATATGTTTCTTATTGCAAGTTTGTCCTTAAATAAAATACTGAACATACAAGACAACTTGTCTTTTATTAGTAAGTAAGCAAACAAAGGCTCCTAATTTAGCTGCTGACGTATGCAGTAACATATTGTGTCATTTATCATTCTATTATTTTGTCAAAATTATTAAGGACAAGTGGTAGAAAATTGATTATTAATCTACTTGTTCATTTACTGTTAATATCTGCTTACTTTCTCTCTTAACATGTTCTATCTACCCTTCTGTTAAAATGTAATAATCACTTATTCTTCTGTTGTTTGATACTTTACATTAGTTTGGATGATACCACAAATTTGGGTATCAATCCGATACCAAGTAGGTACAGGATCACACATTGGTCATATTCAAAGTCCTCATGTGTCCAGGGACATATTTCCTGAGTTTATAAACATAATATAAATCAAAGAAAAACGAAAGAAGATCTTGTGATGCCAAAAAATATCGATGTAATCATAGTAGTATCGACTAGATACGCAACTGTACTTGGTATCATTACAGTGGATGTTAGGTGTAGATCCATCAATGGTGTTTGTTTACATTTTGACGCTGGTGAGCTATGGTGTGTACTCAAGCATGTTTAGCTATTCCTCGTCCTGCAGGGATGATACTTGTAAGAAACATACTTTATTTGTCGAGGCGAGGATTAGTGATTTAGAAGTAGCTACAATACTGCCGACTGGGGATGGACTTTAGCCGCTAACTAGGTAGCCATGTCTTAAAGCACCTCTTCTTGAGGGCGTTTCAGTATTATAACTGGTCGTGGCAGCTGGTACTTTTCAGAGGCGGTATAGTACCAAATATGATTCATTATTAGTATCGCGGTACTATACTAATACCGGTATACCGTACAACCCTAGTTGGTTGATACTGATGATTTGCCAACCTAAATGGTTTGCACTGTACAGTATTTTTTTTATGTATGCTTATTACAAATAAATTAAAAGGGAAAAATTGTTGGCAGTAAACAAGAGCACAGCGATCTCTATTGTGCTACAGTTGCCCTGCCAAAATGTTTGCCGTTGGTTTGGTTTTACTGTGTTTCTTTGTGTACTTCCAACAGTCCCAACTGAAGATGAACAGATGGAGTTGGAGCTAATAAACGTTGAATATTTACTAGTGTTACTGCAATGCAGCAAAGAGGGCAGACCAAAGGGAGGGGATGCTGTGGCAATGAGCATGTAGAAGAAATGTGACACCACAAAGCTCATTTTACTGGAAGCGACAGCACGGTGAAGTGAAGAAAAACACGCAGGTGAATTGTTAGCTGGCAAGACAAGGCAAGTGATTGTCACCGGAACATCATCTCTGTCCCGGTGCCCTTGAACACCTACTGATCAGTTAAAAAGCCTTTTCGTCACAGAGGTTTTGAAGTGCTGAATCAGAGAGAAATGATGTCTCCTTCACTTAGAAAGCAGCAATACACTAAGTGCTGCTAATTCAAGGGCAGGTAGTTGGCCATGTTACACTCCCCAAACATCACCTGCCATTAGCTGTGTTGTTAAGTGATGACGGGGTACTTACTATCTCCTAATGGCCACTGGCGCTTTCAGCTAAAATAAACTTAAGTTTTTCAAAAAAGCCTTTTCAAATATTTTCTATAAAGGGAGACTTTCACATCTTATTTTAAACTATATTAAAGTGGTAATATTTTCTATCCATTACCAGTATTTTGCAAGAGTCCCAAATGCCCAGTTTTATTATTTTGTTTTAACAGAAAGATAAATGACAGAATACAATTATACATATTACTAAACAGTAAAGTATATTTATTAGCAGCTCTAAAAGAAAATCAGGTTAAAACATAATTTAATTTGTCTGTTTCTTTGCAATGTCTAAAACATTTATCCATAAAAAGATTGAAAAGCTGCAAATCTCAAAGTACACTGTACAAAAAGCATCTACATTTGAAAATATGGCAAAACGATTTTTAAAAAAAAACATGTTAATACTAATTCATAATAACAGATTTGTTTTGAATGTAGCATTTTTAAAGAACATCATATCAAAGTAAATTATGCAAATTACTTGATTGCGTCATGGTGACTACACCCATAACCACGCCCCCACCTCCACATGTACAGTATGTTGGCAGTTTAGGGGAAACCCTGAGGACTATTATCTTTTATATCATTACTCATCTGAAATTCTATCAACATTTGATGGTGCCAATGTAATGTTTATGACCCAGATTTATTGAGGTATGTCCTGTCATGGTCACAACTTTAAACGGCCATATGTGTGTGTGCTACGCTCCTTAACTAATTATGTCAACTATTTCCCAGTCAATTAGGATAAAACATGTTCTAAATGTTGAAATCTGTGTGTGTTGAATATTTTATTGAGTTGGGATAAATAATAAGACAGATACTGAGTTTTGTGTTCCTGACCACAACTTCTGTCTCAAGTCAATTGTAAAAACAGTAGATCATGTCTGCATAATATTAATAATCATATCTTGTGACAAAAGCTAATGTAACTCCCTTAACATAGAAGTTGACAAATGTTTTGTTCAAACACATGTGAGGACATGTTAACATCTATAGTATTTAGTTTTGCTAACGCGTTGTTTATCCAAAAATCATACACCGTTCCTCCAATGAATACCTTTTCAAATAAGTATGTGTTAAATTATTAAATACATTGTCACTCAATGAAGCATATTTTATCAGAGAGTCTATTGTTTGGTTTGTTTTTTAATTTTTCATCAATTACGTGGGTTTAGGCTAAATATTTGTTTTTTAACTTATTTTCCTTTTAATATAAATAATACGGTATTTTCCGGACTATAGAGCACACTGGTATACAAGCCACACCCCTCTACATTTTAGAAGAAAAAAAATATGTTTCCATATATTAGCCGCACTGGACTATGAGAAATTAGTTATTTACACAGAACATTTTTGTAAATGTTTATTTACTGTACATACCTTAATTGTTTCCAAACGGTGCCTGAAAAATGGCAGTGAAACGGCTGATCAAATAAAACAAAGGTCATTGTCATGGACCCACTAACTGCGGAAGCTAGCTCTCCAATCCGCTAAACAGACTCAATAACTCTCTGGTGACATTTTGGTGAAATTTTGAGGAAATTTGTGAAACTGAAAAAAATACAAAAACAATGCCATTGTTTGTTAATATTACTAACACAGAGACTTGTAAATGTGTTAGCATATTCGCTAATGCTAACAACGCTAGCTTGATTACATTACAATAGCATGCAAAAATATGCATGAAAATACTCCTGCAGACATAACAAATGGGGCGGTTTAGTAAGTATGAATTGTTTGTTACATTGTAAAACTCACAAATGTTGCTTGGTGTGATTAATGAAGAATCCATACGAGTAGTAACGCTATGGCCGACGAGAAGACATAACAGCACTTGTACTTCAGGTTCAAAGTACTAAAAAAGGAAATACTGAAGACCAGGGTTGCCCACACTTTTTCAGCAGGTGAGTTACTTCTCAAATGACAAAGTCAAGGTGATCTACCTCACCCTCACATACATACATACATACATACATACTGTATATATATATTTTTTTTTATGTTTATTTTTTAAATTTATTTTATTTTTTTAAAACTTATATTTATTGAACAGACGTTTTTTGTTCACATGTTAAAGGTTTTTAATAAAAAATACAAGCATATTTAAAACGTGTAACATGTTGTAATTGTATGCATGTTCGAAATAAACTCAAACCATAACAATAACGTACAGATTCCCTTCTTTTGTGAAGCAAGAATATAAGTTGTTGTATTACATAGTGAAACACATACATCTTGGAACTACATTTAAACCAGTGTGGGTGGCACTGGGAGCAGGTGGGTAAAGTGTCCTGTCCAATGACACAACGGCAGTGACTAAAATGGTGGAAGCAGGCATCAAACCTGGAACCCTCAAGTTGCTGGCACAGCCACTCTACCAACCGAGCCATGCCGCCCCATGAAACATAACATCTTAAAAAGATATAACATACCTACATATACTGTATGTACTGTGTGTAGCATGAGGTGAGATCGATGTTTAAAGACGCATAAAAGGCAGAAAAAGTATTGTTCATGAAGAGTTGGAGACGGAGTATTGTTTCACAAATATAATGTGTGTGCCTGATCTGCACTGCAGGTGTGTCAGTTGGTAAAAAATGTCATGTAGAGTCCCATTGCACATCATCTAGTCAATGAGTGACAGAAAAAAATGCTTACATAAATACAAGATAAAGATGAACTTTTTTTTGTTTAAATGTTCTATTATTTAGGTTTTAATTAAAAATCTGAGTTGTGGATAACATCTTGGTAACGTTCTGATAAAACAAGCTTCTTCAATTTATTTGGGTTGGAAAAAGCTATTAAAAAATATTGCACAAATGCACACATTTTGGGAGCCCTTTGTAAATGCAAGTCAGAAAACATAATATATAAAGGAACCTTGTACTGGTTAACCTAATTAATGCTCTTCAGCCATTTGCACAAATCTGAAATGTCCCCTTAACTAAAGATAGTGAATGTGTTGTTATTCAAATGTAAAAGTTCCAACCTCTACTCGCTTGAGAAACTACATCACGCGCTCTAATCAAAAATGTCTTCCATCATCACCATCACAATTATTCATCTCCTTCATATTCTTTATTCGTCATTGCTGCTGAGGCACTTTAAAATCAGTAACTGACCATTTTCACTCAGAACTTGGGGGTGTGGTTGGGACTCGTCTTATTGTAATTTATTGTAAAATGTTCCTTTAATCTATTGCAGTTGCATCACAAAGATGTTGAGAAAAACTAAAGAGCAAACAGAAGAAGCTGTTTGAATAAATAAAGTATATATTTAAGACTGTCAGAATGCCATGATACGTGTAAGGAGCTGTGTGATTACAGGAGAACAGAAATGTCTGGCGATCTTTTATTGCGGTGCACTGTGGTGATAAGAGGCGTCATGCTCCAGTAAGCACTGCACTGAGAGAGGAAATGAGAAGAGATTTTTCCAGCTAAAGAAATCTCATGTCTTTTACTTCATCGATTCCTTCAATCAGTGCTGCCATGTTTTTCTGACCCTTGGACATTGAAAAACCGTGTCGAAGTCACGTGGGCAGACCTAGAAACTTTGTTCAAAAATAGTCAATGCAGAGAGAAAGAGGAAGAGCATACCTAATGCTGTATGGAAAAAAAAAACATTTGTATAATTTTAAGCCTGTATGTATGCATCATTCCTAACGTGAAAAAGATGTAAAAAAAAAAAAATCTAAATTGTATCCCCAAATTTTGCTTTGGAAAACCCTTGTATACGGGTTCCAATGTATACAATGGAACCCGTCGATCTACAAAAGTAGTTTATGTTGACAATCCCTTTTATGTCAAGTACTGCGGAACATAGTCTTTTTACTAAAAAGTTGTTGTCTACACACAGTACATGCTTTTGTCAACATTACATGTGAGACCAAAAGGGGTAATTTCTATAAACAGGTTGCAATATTTTAACTTCAATATTATCGCTAAGCACAGAGAAACGACTACTGTCTAGTTAGTTTTAGTGCAAAGTAAGCTTCAAAATAAAAGGCAGTGATACCTGGACTCTACCTCAGCAACTAACAAAATGCACCGATTTCATCCTTTTTTCTTTTGTTAAAAGAATGATTAGCCTTCGCATGATAAATGTCCATGTTCAAAAGCTTTTTTGTCAGTCAAAAAACATAACAACATTACTGAAGCAATTCCGAAGAATCCAAATAAAAATGATGCACAAATGGAGAAAAACAATGTCAACAAACTGTTGAAAAATCCTTTACAAAATTCTACTTGTGTCTCTGAACAAAGTCGCAAGTACATGTGCAAGCAGATGGTAGTTTCTAGGTATGTGAATCTTACAACTCACGATTCAATTCCGATTTTTGGGATGACAATTCGATTCAGAATCACTAATCGATTGAACAACATTCTTGATTTGAACTGATTCAAAAATTGATTTTTGAATATTAGGAATCAATTTAAAATCTGAATAAAAATTATTTGCGAATCAGATGTGAATCTTTTTTTCCCGCATCGCTGCTAGTATCAGTTTTAATTTTTGGGTAGATTTCCCACCGTTTGTGTCGCCGTCGGTCAGCCAGTTTGGTGGGCGTCAAAATAAACGGCCTTTACTGTATTGTATTGTCATTCTATTGTGAAAAAAAGACCGGTTCAAATAAATCATTAAGGGCGCCAAATTAAAAAGACATTGATCTCTCATGACGACCTGGACCAGAACTGCACCTTCTTACGACAGTCAAATTATGCAATTGAAGTAATTCAGAGTTGGATCAGTCTTGTGATAACATGACTGTGGAATGTTTTAGTCTGAATCACAAGTCCATTTTTTCCCTCATCATTGCGCTCCGATGGCACTAGTGTTGCAATACATTTACACTCATAACATAACATTGGTATTCTAATGTTACACAGTAATTAATAAAAGTTACTGGATAATCCAACTGGGCATTGGTAGAGCCTAATTTATTAGATGAGGCTCATGATGATACACAAAGGCGGCACAGAGCTGTTTTGCATTGCAAGATAATTCTGTTGTTTTTTTCTAGAGACGTATACTGGCTAAAAAAGTATTTGCAAATAACAGCATAGTGTCCCTCAACTACATACAACCCATCTTTCGAATAGTTTGGCTTCGGATTTGCGTACAGTATGCTAATATTCCATATTTCTTATATTCTTCATAGGCATGAGCATCAGCTTCATGAAGGATTTTGTAGGAAAAAAGCATATGGTGAAAAAAGAAAAATCCATTAACATCTCCAGGACACGGTACTGTACATCATGTTCATAAATGGATAGCTGGAACATACCTGTGGAAGAGAAATAGGCTTGGACTATACACAGCTCCTGGGAGATGTTGAAGAATTAATGAGTTCAAAGGCATAACAACGCACTGTTCAACCTCCCACACACCTGACCTCAACCTGCCTGCCCTCTGCTGCTTGATACACACCCCTTGTAGGCCTCTAGAATTTGTCAAAGCGGCAAGGGTCATGGATTGTACTTTCTGGAGGGCATGGTGTATGGGAATGAAGGTAAAATGAAATATGGGGTCTTGAGTGGTACTTTAATTTCCCTCGAGCTCTTACTCAACCCTAGAATATCTGCTGATTAGAACTAATGGGGAATTCCAGGAAACCAGCGGGGATCTCTGGCATTGGATGGATAAACGATGCACATCACTCATGTGGTCTTCGAACCCATCAGCAAAAAAACACACAATAAGCATTCAGGGAGGGAAAACTGAACACACTGTGTTGCTCAACTTCCAGAGATGCTGAAGGAAAAGGCCCGCAGGCAAGGAGAGCAAATAAACAATTGATTTGCACAAAATTTTACTGACGACGTGTCAAATCCAACCAGAAACACACGGTTCAGTCTATCAACAATTATGTCTGACTGGAAGAAAATAACGGAGATGTAAAATATAAAATGTTTAATACTACATTTATCTAATGGAAAAACAATATTGAAAATGAAATGTAATACAAGAGTGGTTTCCTCAAGTCATAATAAATACAATAAAATGGCTGGTTGGTGCAATGCAGCTTGGTATTGTAACATAGGACTATATACTGTGTGTGGTTTATTGATTGTAGGATTCCAGGATTTTATGGACTACTGTTGGCCAGTAGCATCTGGTGTGAGTGCAATGAAGTGGCCAAACAATGCATCAAACCTAATGTACTGTAGTGATTCAGAGCTTTGCAACGTTTGTGTTCTTTGTTCAAATGATGTTGGAATATTAGTAGACTTGTACTAAGGTATGGCGACACAACAGCTTAGTAAACTTTTCTTTATAAATGTAGGTTCAGAAAACAATGGGTGGAATGTTTCAGTCAATTTTAGTGACGTCTTCGTGTCCTATATGTTTAGTTTCTAAAGTTCTAATATACAATGGCATTTTTCCAATGTGGCTCATACATACATACATATTTTACCATAACCTAGATAATGGTGGCTTATTATACCACTAAATAAGTTAAGAGCCGTGCCAGCAAAAGCGTTTCCATATCTCTGCAGTTTGAGCTGTCAAGTGGATGTTTGCGGAAGTTCAACAGTAGCTTTTAACGAGTAGAACTTTGTCCCTACTTTGGTTTTTCAAACATAATAGGGACAAACCTTTCAGCCAGACTGGACAGGGAGTGGGTGGCAGAGGTGGTGCATTGAAGTCAACTGTTAATTAAGATTGATCCAAACCGCTGCCGGTTGCACCGCTCCAGAGGACAGCCGTACCGATAAATCTTTGAAGGGATTCTCTACCACCTCATGCCTACGTGACTTCCTCCAACCTTTACTTTAGCTGATGAATTAACCCACAGGATGTTGTGCCTGGAGACACATGTTGCCCTTTTACATCACTGTATGTTATCTTGAGAGTGTGGCAATATGGAGACAAGAAACAATGGCTGAACAGACTACAATATTGGGGAACTGTACCAGATGAAATGAAACGACAATTTGTCGAATCAGATCTATATCATCTTTACAAGCCAAATATTTTGACTCGAGGACCACATTGGGTTGAAATAATTTATATACACACACACACACACACACACACATACATACATACATATATATATATATACATACATATATATATCAATATATATATATATATATATATATATATATATACATTACATATACAGTACATACATATATATATATATATATATATATATAATAGTCTTGTGATTTTTTTCCCCCACACATACATATATATATATATATATACATTACATATACAGTACATACATACATACATACATATATATATATATATATATATATATATACATACACATATATACATACATACACATATATATACAGGTATATATATATACATATACACTTATACATATTTACATATATATACACACATACATATATATATGTATACATACACATATATACATACATGTATATATATACATATACACTTATACATATTTACATATATATACACACATACATATATACATATATATATATATACATATATATACACACGTATATATACACTTATATATATTTACATGTATATACACACACAGTATATATATACATATATATATACATGCATATATATACACATACATACATTATATATATGCACATATATATACGCACACACACACACACACACACACACACACACACACACACACACACACACACACACACACATATATATATATATATACATATGCTGTATAAATACAAATATTTATATACATATACACATATATATATGTGTATATGTATATAAATATTTGTATTTATACAGCATATGTATGTATATGTATTTATACTGTATATATATATATATATACTGTATAAATACATATATATATATATATATATATAATATATACTATATACATATATATACAAACACACACACAGAGTATATATACACACACATACATATCTATATTTATACAAATATATATATACACATATACTGTATACCCATATACATATTTACACATACATATACTTATATACATTATGTATACAAACATATATACATACATATATGTGTATTTTTGTTTTTGTTGTCTCCTTATTGTCCCCACAATCTCCCCCCTGTCAAATGACCAAAAAAAGATCAGAAAAAGTAAGTAGTTACCTTTAAACTTGTGGAAGACAGCCCAGAGCTCAGCGATGTCCGTGGCAAAAGTAATATCTGTGTCCAGAACGATGACTTTTTGTAGATCCGATGGGAGTGTCTTAGTGAGCACTAACTTCATCAGACCGTAGATTCCAGAGTAATGTTTGTTTGGGATCCATGACACCTCTGACTGAATGAGAGAACACAACAACCAGTTGGTGTTTTAGCTTAGGTTCGAGGCTAAAACGGTGGCTTGAAAACAGAGAGCTCATTTAAAATTTACTGCACACTAAAATCAGAATAGCAAAGACTTAATAATATTATTCTATCTACAGTCAAAGATAACTTAAACATTAAGTATATTAGTCAACTTTAGCTCCCAGTATGGTTTTATTTTGTTCCCTTAAGATGGATAAGTGGGTGTTTAAAACAAGGCGCTTGTTTGGCATTTAGCTTCCACAAAATGAATTCTTTTAGACAAGTGGGGAAAAACTGCCCTGAATACACATTTCAGTGTTTACATTCACTGAGCATCATCATCTGTGGAGCTCAGTATAGCCTGTCGCTAGGATCGAGGCCACAATACACAAGCAGCAGTGCTTGCTCTCGTCTGTCGCTCTGAGGATTTTGTTTGCATAAAACGGTTTAAATCACACTATCATTAAATCTATCACACCTTAGGCCTTCATTCAGTTTGCCGCTGCAAGCCAATATAGTCTCCAAAATACAATAACAAGTTATTTAGTAGGCGGGTATAGTGTAATCTGATACCCTAGCATTAAAGTAATGCTATGTAAAACACATACTTTTCTGTCCATCTAAAATAGTGCATGCATGAGTAATAATGCATATTTATATACCCTTTTTTTTAAAAATTAACAAACGCATGTTATATATGTGTCAATTTTTCATTCGTATAATGCAATAACATAAACATTATTATTAGAATGTTCTGTACAACACTAAAAGAGCAGATTACTGCAATAGGATATCTTGAAAGCCTAACAGTGCAAACTTTGGTCCAACAAGCAACTATATACAAACCCTGTTTCCATATGAGTTGGGAAATTGTGTTAGATGTAAATATAAACGGAATACAATGATTTGCAAATCCTTTTCAACCCATATTCAATTGAATGCACTACAAAGACAAGATATTTGATGTTCAAACTCATAAACTTTCTTTTTTTTTTGCAAATAATAATTAACTTAGAATTTCATGGCTGCAACACGTGCCAAAGTAGTTGGGAAAGGGCATGTTCACCACTGTGTTACATGGCCTTTCCTTTTAACAACACTCAGTAAAGGTTTGGGAACTGAGGAGACACATTTTTTAAGCTTCTCAGGCGGAATTCTTTCCCATTCTTGCTTGATGTACAGCTTAAGTTGTTCAACAGTCCGGGGGTCTCCGTTGTAGTATTTTAGGCTTCATAATGCGCCACACATTTTCAATGGGAGACAGGTCTGGACTACAGGCAGGCCAGTCTAGTACTCGCACTCTTTTACTATGAAGCCACGATGATGTAACACGTGGCTTGGCATTGTCTTGCTGAAATAAGCAGGGGCGTCCATGGTAACGTTGCTTGGATGGCAACATATGTTGCTCCAAAACCTATATGTACCTTTCAGCATTAATGGCGCCTTTACAGATGTGTAAGTTACCCATGTCTTGGGCACTAATACACCCCCATACCATCACAGATGCTGGCTTTTACACTTTGCGCCTATAACAATCCGGATGGTTCTTTTCCTCTTTGGTCCGGAGGACACAACGTCCACAGTTTCCAAAAACAATTTGAAATGTGGACTCGTCAGACCACAGGACACTTTTCCACTTTGTATCAGTCCATCTTAGATGAGCTCAGGCCCAGCAAAGCCGACGGCGTTTCTGGGTGTTGTCGATAAACGGTTTTTGCCTTGCATAGGAGAGTTTTAACTTGCACTTACAGATGTAGCGACCAACTGTAGTTACTGACAGTGGGTTTTCCTTGCAATAGCTGGTTAAGAAAGGTTTTACTTAAACTGCTCAACAATTTGCTCACGCATTTGTTGACAAAGTGGTAACTCTCGCCCCATCCTTGTTTGTGAATGACTGAGCATTTCATGGAATCTACTTTTATACCCAATCATGGCACCCACCTGTTCCCAATTTGCCTGTTCACCTGTGGGATGTTCCAAATAAGTGTTTGATGAGCATTCCTCAACTTTATCAGTATTTATTGCCACCTTTCCCAACTTCTTTGTCACGTGTTGCAGGCATCAAATTCTAAAGTTAATGATTTGCAAAAAAAAAAAATGTTTATCAGTTTGAAAATCAAATATGTTGTCTTTGTAGCATATTCAACTGAATATGGGTTGAAAATGATTTGCAAATCATTGTATTCCGTTTATATTTACATCTAACACAATTTCCCAACTCATATGGAAACGGGGTTTGTAGTCATCCTTTGCCACATTGCACATCAAATATTTTGCCCTCATTTTTATTTAAAGATAAAACAATAAAAATAGGCGATGTTCTCTATATTTTAAATCTTGTATTCATTACAGTGCAGTATTTGGCTTATTATTATGTTACGGCAATTAATAAAGATATTAACCAAGGGTCCGTTTCCCGGTTAAAGGTAATTACTGCTAACAACCTGACGACTATTCTTGGCATTACTGTATCTTCATAGCGACAATCCAGTTGACTAACTATTGGCAGAACAACTTTTTGATGCACTTAATCTTAAACTCCTTCCCCATTTATAACACATCTCAACATTGGTGAGCCAAAAGAAGAGACACAAGGTGCACCGGACTCGATGAGACTCGGAGTACCATGTAATGCTAACAAGACTGCTATCAGTTGTCAGAAGTTGTCTGGGCAATGTCAAGTGGAGATAAATCGGTTGATTTATTTCATCTTCGACACAGACTACGTTTACATTGCAGGTCAAAGTGGCTCAGATTGGATTTTTTTTTTAATCAGATTTTTTCCCGCTGGCTGTTTACACTGCAAGTAAGATGTGATTTTTATCAGACTCCAGCATAAACGCGCATGTGGTCCCAATGTCGCCTCGACATCACTTGCATGCGCACTTGGATAAAGTGAAAACAAAGGAAGTTGACCAGGAGGAAGTTGCTAATACTACAAAATAAAATAAAAGTCGTAACACCTTAAAAATGAGTGCGTTTTAACGTGAAAGTAAACTAAAGTAATATAATGTATGAATTACCAATTATAGTATAATATATTTGGGAGGGTTCTAATCTTTTAATGGCTGTTAAGTAGAGGAGACATAGATCTACGTGAGCTTTATTTTTCAACTCACATGTAATCTCTGCAGACTTTACGAGGGCCAACAAACATAATAAAATATCACTGACTGTGCAAGGTCTGCTGTCATTGGAATGTCGACTGCTAGGATGTTCATATATTCTAAAGAACGACTAATAATCCTCCTGAAGGGGGGTAGAACCAAGCGTCTTTTCATGTCGTTCTCGCCATTTCCCGGGTCTAAATTGGCTGTCAAAGTGTACCAACTTGTCAAAATACGTCCTTGTCCTTCAACTATCCAGGCATGATTTGTGATCTAGAATAGTTTGACTAGCAAGGAAACGAGGAAGCAGCTGATCAGTCGATGATGTCAACATTGACACACAAGCTTGTGATCACGGCGTCGCTATAAATAGTTTGTCTGCGTTAGCATTTATACTAACAATATCACTAATATTTGGTTAATATTCAATTAATGAAATGTAAATGGAGTATTGTTGGCTGTTTTGGGATTTTTTTATTGTGTTTTATGGGCGGAATAGAGGACCTCCCATTGGCTCCGCTGTAAGCAGACTTTTATTTACGTTTATTTGTGAGTTAGAATGCATTAAAAAATAAATCCGTCATCATGTCGTTCATAATGATTGTGAACGTTAGGCAAAATTTTAAAAAAAGTGCAGTACCCCTTTAAATGTGGCATCTTCTTCTGCTGGCTTGAATTAGGTGTCAAATGCTATCCATCGGAGCACTTTTTAGTCACTTATTAGTTTAAAATGTTAAATAAATGCAAACCAAAGTTCTAATATGCCAGTAGTTATTGTGCCTATTTTATCTTTGAAAACCAAGATAATTTCCTTTCACTTTCAGTGATTGAACCTGAAAACCTTGAGAATATGTTTCAATTTCCTTCTATCTTGCTACATATTATCGTTATTCCAACAAAAGAGGTACCGGAACTGGGCTGCATAAAAATACTGTTTCATACCCGAGAGCCATTCCCCCTTTGTGTTTGGATCATTTAAGGGTTGATAATCTCACCCAGGGTTTCTTGCCACCCCAGGCACACCTGGACATAAATGTATCCCAGGCTGTAAATTGAGTCTGTGGGACCTCTACTGGTCGTGCTTGGAATATGTACAGCAACCTTGGTAATATAAAATCTAATAGGTAGTTAACCATTGTTCAATATTGTCTTTAACGTTTTGGATTACTTTGATTTTTTACTATGTTCACTCCCAAATACAGTACCTTATTGATTTCATGTCTCATCTGAAATCAAATCTTTGCTTGATTTCATGTAAAGGAACATAATTAAATGTCAATAATTGTGACTTTGTAATATTTAATTTATAACATGCATGACACAAAACCTTCCAAGATATCCATTGTTATTGGTATACAACTAATTAAATGTTCATAATGTCCTTAACGTTTTCATATTATCAAATAGCCTGGGCTAATGGTTCAATGTAAATGGCAAATAGTGTTGGACTAAGACAGCAGCCTTGCCTAGTCCCCCTTTCCAAAGTGAAACAAAAAATGATTTTAATGGAAGTCAATAAGATATCCAGAGGAATACTCTGGCACTACAGAAAATATGATTGCAATCAAACCAATTTTGTTGCTATTTTGTGACATACAGTGCATCCGGAAAGTATTCACAGCGCTTTACTTTCTCTACATCATGGGTCGGGAACCTTTTTGGCTTAGAGAGCCATGAAAGCCAAATATTTTAAAATGTATTTCCGTGAGAGCCATACAATATTTTTTTTAACACTGAATACAACTAAATGCGTGCATTTTTAAGTAAGACCAACACTTTTAGGGTATAATAAGTCTCTCATTATTTTTAATAACATTGTTATTCTGAAGCTAACCATTAATAAATAAAATACTTCTTACCATTAATGCGACTTCTTGAACAGGTGCGGTACAAAACGGATGGATGGATTAAAATGTATGAGAATGTTTTATATTTTGAACGTTATTTTTAACACTGTGATTACCAGCGGAATTATTCAGTACTTATCCTGTTAAGTAATGTCAGCTAAGATGTATCTGAGAGCCAGATGCAGTCATCTAAAGAGCCACATCTGGCTCTAGAGCCATAGGTTCTCTACCCCTGCTCTACATGTTACGTTACCGCCTTATTTCAAAATGGAATAAATTCATTTTTGTCCTCAACATTCTAAGGACAATACCCCATAATGACAATGTGCATTTTTTATTTTATTTTGCAAATGTATTTTAAAAAAACAACTACAAATATCACATGCACATAAGTATTCACAGCCTTTGCTCAATACTTTGTTGATGCACCTTTGAGAGCAATTACAGTTTCAAGTCTTTTTGAATACGATGCCACAAGCTTGGCACACCTATCATTGGGCAGTTTTGCCCATTCCTCTTTGCAGTACCTTTCAAACTCCATCAGGTTGGATGAAAAGCGTTGGTTTTCATCCAGGATGTCTTTGTACATTGCTGAATTCTTCTTTCCCTCCCTCCATGCTTCACTGTAGGGATTGCATTGGCCTGGTGATGAGTGGTGCCTGGTTTCCTCCAAACATGATGCCTGGCATTCATGCCAAAGAGTTCCAAGTTTTGTCTCCTCAGACCAGATAATTTTGTGTCTCATGGTCTGAGAGAGAGTCTTTCAGGTGCATTTTGGCAAACGTTTTACTAAGACATGGCTTCTGTCTGGCCACGATACAATACATGCCTGATTGGTGGATTGCTGCAGAGATGGTTGTCCTTCTGAAAGGTTCTCCCTTCTCTCCACAGAAAAATGCTGTAGCTCTGACAGAGTGACCATCGGGTTCTTGGTCACCTCCCTGACTAGACTAAGAAGAATGCAGCAATGTACAGAGACATCCTGGATGAAAACCGACACTTCCCATCCAACCTGATGGAGCTTGAGAGGTGCTGCAAAAAGGAATGGAAAAAACTGCCCAAAGATAGGTGTGCCAAGCTTGTGGCATCGTATTCAAAAATACTTGAGGCTGTCAAAGATGCATCAATAAAGTATTGACTAAAGGCTTCAAAAAGTATGTACATGTGTTTTTTTTAATTTTTACTACATTTAAAATAAAAAAATAAAAATATGACATCGTAATTATGTACAAAATGGATGTATTCCATTTTGGAATAAGGTGGTAACATAACAAAATGTGGAAAAATCGAATGTGTGAATACTTTCTGCATGCACTGTATGCAGTGCTGTGTTTAAATCAAATACTTACTGTACGTCAGTATAGTTCAATAATTGTACTATTCACACGGTGTATTTAGTTATGTTAATGCACACATTTTACTGCTGTCCCAAACCGATTACTATTGTTGCACACTTTGCAATATTTACCCGCTTCTTCTTCTTCTCTTTATTGATGAGGAATTGCTAAGCACTCGGAGCATTTACTCACAGAACCAAGATGGTGACTATGGAGAGTGGCAAGTGTCCATCGCTGCACACTCACCATGATGGCCATTTGGGAGTGCAACATGCAGTTTTTGATGATATTCCTTGCATGACTCTTTATTACATGTGAAATCATAAGATCAATGTGGGGTAGTTAATAGTATTTTTAGTCACAAGGAACAAATGTCAGTTGTTGGTGTATTGTTTCATACAAGGAACAGAAAAGACAATTTAATTCATTTTAAAATTACTAACCTGTAGAATGTTTTAGTTATAGTCATCCAACAAAAGTAAGCCAACAGGGAAACCAAAAATGTAATGGTGCAAAATATCACAAGGATCTCTTATGAAAGTAAAGCTGTGAGTTACCTTCAGTTCATCTGCGTCATAGAAGTCGACCCGAACAGCAGGAACCATCCAGGTGTGGAACAGAGAGGACAGGATTTGCTGAGCTATGGAGTCTGTGATGAAATGGAAATGGAGGGGGTTCCGCCTGTGGACACATACACACGCTTAAGTACATTTTACGCCCTTTCACCAAAACTTCAAAGCATTCTACAACTTCAAATATGCTCGGATGGTAAATTAGAGTGCATTGTGACACCGGAGGGGAAAGCATATACACAATCTTACATGGTACTTTGAAAAGTTTTTCTCCTGACACCAAAGGTAACAATCTGTCATTGAAGTCATTAGACTCACAACACAGACTTCTCTTAGCTCTCACAGCAATAAGTAATGGTGCTATTTAGGAATCGGGAAACTCGTGGAATGTCTTTTTGAAAGGCGATTTTTACTAACCTTGCTTTTACATATTTATAATACAGTCTATGGCAATGCATTTCAGGCAGTAACCGAGGAATAAATCCAACATATTGTCACAATTATTGCAGCAAAACCAGCAGCAGCAATACAGAATGCGGAATATGAAAAAAAAAATGTGTTGTCGTGTTGATGCTCAGAGTTCTAGGGTTCATGAATGCACCTCAATCGCAATTACTGGTGCATATTGAGAAGTGTTGTGTTGCTGTGTTGAAAGTGAGGACTGCAGTTAGCCATTAATAAAGTTTAAAACGAGGGTCAGACTCCGTGCGTCTGTCAGGATACTGTACTTCTTACAAGACCTTACTTGCACAATATCACCTTCAAGCACTTGTTGCAGGTGGTTGAGTCTGCATTAGTTTTACTGAATTTTGGTAACCATCCACTGTCAAAATTAGGTTTCTAACAACTGAAAAATTACCCTGATTTGGAATTCTGGAAAAAAGGTGTATGCATTTCCAAAATGTTTTTTGAATATTTACACTGGTAGCCCAACTTAAGAGTGCCCCAACTTAAGAGTGTTTTGAGACTAGAGCTCACTCTCAGCGAATAGTTACGCTTTAAGTTGCATCCCCTCCATTAATTAGTGTAGTAAATGCAACAGTGAAAATAGACCAAAACATCAGGTCTTACTCGCTAGCATTACCTTATAACTAAAGATGGACATGACTTTGTTTTTCCAAGCACGGAAAATAAGAAAGTGAGTGTGAAGGGCAGTGCTGAGAAAGAAAAGCAAATGATATTCATTGAATATGTACAGTCGTGGTCAAATGTTTACATACACTTGTAAAGAACATAATGTATAGATATATAGTTTATTATTCTTCGGTCAATGGTCAACAAAATAAACAAACAGTTGCACATTCATAGATTGAAAATGAAAATGAAAATGTTGCAGACCGAAAGGGTTTAGGCTGAAGTTGAACACTTATAGCGCCTAACCCTATAAACAATGTCAAGTACAAGATGAACTTCCGAAAATTATGAAATGTCCTTTGTACAACATATTATAAATACACATTATACACAACATGAACACTGTTCAATTATATACACAGTAAAGGCATGTAAAATATCCTTATACGCGTGTTAAACCTTTGTACCAATTTATATACTATATACAAACAATTATACTTCCATTATTATTTATATCCCACATTTAGTATTTTAATTAACATTGATCATAGTATTAACTACTGTGTTGATTCAAGAGTGATATATTTTTCCAAGACATTGGTCTTAAAGTGTTTTTTAAATGTGTGAATGGACCTGGAACATTTTAAGGAATCATCCAAGCTGTTCCATAGTTGAACCCCCCTGACAGAAACACATCTACTTTTTAAGCTTGTTCTTATCTTAGCTTTCTGGAAGACAGCTGAACCTCTGAGGTCATAGGTATTCTCTCTGGGTTTGAACCTCTCCTGTAGACACCGAGGCAGCATGTGGTTATGAGCTTTGTACGTCACAATAGCAGTGTTGAGGTCAACAAGATCATGCAGTTTTAAGGTTTTTAATTTAATAAACAGAGTATGTCATGACTGTCTTGAGTTTCCAATAATATCTACAACTACTATTTTTTTGTGATAGAGTGATTGGAGCACATACTTGTTGGTCACAAAAACATTCATGAAGTTTGGTTCTTTTATGAATGTATTATGGGTCTACTGAAAATGTGAACAAATCTGCTGGGTCAAAAGTTTACATACGTCAATGTTAATATTTGGTTACATGTCCCTTGGCAAGTTTCACTGCAATAAGGCGCTTTTGGTAGCCATCCACAAGCTTCTGGCAAGCTTCTGGTTGAATTTTTGACCACTCCTCTTGACAAAATTGGGGAAGTTCAGCTAAATTTGTTGGTTTTCTGACATGGATTTGTTTCTTCAGCATTGTCCACACGTTTAAGTCAGGACTTTGGGAAGGCCATTCTGAAACCTTAATTTTAGCCTGATTTAGCCATTCCTTTACCACTTTTGACGTGTGTTTGGGGTCATTGTCCTGTTGGAACACCCAACTGTGCCCAAGACCAGCCTCCGGGCTGATGATTTTAGGTTGGAGATAATCCTCCTTTGGGCAGCACGGTGGAAAAGGGGTTAGTGCGTCTGCCTCACAATACGAAGGTCCTGAGTAATCGTGAGTTCAATCCCGGCCTCGGGATCTTTCTGTGTGGAGTTTGCATGTTCTCCCCGTGACTGCGTGGGTTCCCTCCAGGTACTCCGGCTTCCTCCCACCTCCAAAGACATGCACCTGGGGATAGGTTGATTTGCAACACTAAAATTGGCCCTAGTGTGTGAATGTGGGTGGCGACTTGTCTAGGGTGTACCCCGCCTTCCGCCCGATTGTAGCTGAGATAGGCTCCAGCGCCCCCCGCGACCCCGAAGGGAATAAGCGGTAGAAAATGGATGGATGGATAATCTTCCTTTTTCATTGTCCCATTTACTATCTGTAAAGCACCAATTCCATTGGCAGCAAAACAGGCCAAGAGCATAATACTACCACCACCATGCTTAACGGTGTGGTGTTCCTGGGATTAAAGGCCTCACCTTTTCTCCTCCAAACATATTGCTGGGTATTGTGGCAAAACAGCTTGATTTTTGTTTCATCTGACCACATCTGACCCCCAGAAGGTCTTATCTTTGTCCAAGTAATCAGCAGCAAACTTTAGACGAGCTTTAAGGTGTCGCTTCTGGAGCAAGGGCTTCCTTCTTGCATGGTGGCCTCTCAGTCCATGGCGATGCAAAACACGCTTGACTGTGGACAATGACACCTGTGTTCCAGCAGCTTCCAATTCATTGCAGACCTAGTTTTTGGTGGTGCTTGGTTGACTCTTGATCATCCTGACCAATTTTCTGTCAGCAGCAGGTGATAGCTTGCATTTTCTTCCTGATCGTGGCAGTGACAAAACTGTGCACTTTCTACTTACAAACAATTGTCTGCACAGTTGCTCTTGAAATGGCTCCAAGTGACTTTCCCGACTTGTTCAAGTCAATGATTCGTTTTTTCAGATCTGTGTGAAGTTTCTTTTGACTTTCCAAATGTCGCGTTTGTAACCGAGTCTAATGACTGCATCACATGAGCCCTATTTAAATGGACTCAGAGAAGTCCACAGGTGTTGTCAATAATAATCACTCACATGAAGTTAAGAGGCCATGCCATGAAGCTAATTTGATTTGATTGTAACTTTTCTACATCACCAAAATTGATTAATGTATGTTGCTGTATGTATACTTTTGACCCAGCAGATTTGGACACATTTTCAGTAGACCCATAATAAATTCATAAAAGAACCAAACTTCATGAATGTTTTTTGTGACAAACAAGTATGTGCTCCAATCACTCTATCACAAAAAAATAAAAAGTTGTAGAAATTATTGGAAACTCAAGACAGCCATGTCCTTCACAGGTGTATGTAAACGTTTGACCATGACTGTATGTATATATATATATATATATATATATATATATATATATATATATATATATATAAATCATCAAAAATACAACTTGCCAAAGCGGTTCGAGTGGATCACTTAATCTCTGCACCATACTGAAGCAGATTGAGTCTAACGTCAGCCAAAATGTTTAAATATCTGAATGGCGGATGAAAATTACTATGAAAATATGGAGAAGCTGCTGATGGTGTGTTTGACGGAAAAGCAGCTCAAAGGCGAAATCGTAGAAGTCCACTCTTCTAGGTAAATAATGTAGATTATTATTACATTATTTCGTAAAACTACTAAAGTTGTTAGTAGCACACTACTGTATCGTTTTTGTAAAATATTTATTATATAAAAGTTTTTCCTTTTTAAAAGGCATGCTACAATTCAAATGATTTCAATTAATCTCAATAGGAGATGTTGATTTGAGATATAAGTGTTTTGAGTTAAGAGCTCCGTCACAGAACCAATTAATCTTGTAAATTGGGGTACTATTGTACTATATTATGGTTACTACAGGAATATTGTAAGCATGGCGACTGCTGTAGCGGACCAAGCCAATTGCTCCTTGTTCCCTCCTGTACACTTGCACGATGCAGCCAAACTTGATCTGCTGATGAAGACAGTGTGATATGCATGAAACCTCTAGAGAAAGCAACTCCGCAGACCATTAGCGAAGATTGTTTTTGCTAATTTAAATATTATTGTTTGGCGTGAGCGTGCGTTAAGGCCTTGGGGGACACACAATGCCATGAAGGATGCGATTCATCAGACAGGACGGCCAAGGCTTGTACAGAGGAGACAATAAACTCTGACCCAGAAGGAACGGCATCTTTTATCCAGGGACTCCTTTGAAATGAGATGAGACAGCTTAAAGGGATTTATGCTGTTAAATGCATTTTAGAAAACATCAGCCTGTGTGTGTTGAGAATGGTGTGTGCTCTATAGGTAATCAGAACATCCAAATCAGGAATATAATTGAATGCATTTAACAAAGGATGCAAGGACCATGGGATGTTGTATTCTCAATGACTTTGGGAATCAATGTGTCAGCTGCAACGTGCTGGAAGTCTGCGAGCTGCACAACAGAGATGCAAAATGTCAGCAAAAGCAATATACTATTCATGTTACTGGGAACTCGCAGCAAATGTGTCAGTACATCCAGATAATCAGGGTCACGTGACAATGATCTAATCTTCTGAATGTTATCTTGCATCCAAGGAGCATGGGCACTGATTTATAGTACTGTGGTCATCTACGAGTGCAAGGAGAAAGCATGTATCTGAGCAAGAACCTTCATGCTCACGCCGTTAAAATCGCATCGTCGTGTCAGTGCTTTGGTGTTCGTGTCTTCATTCAGAGTTTGCCAATTTAAAATGCAACAAATAAGTATCTGCTCATGTACGCCTCACTAACAGAGTAATTTACTGGTTCCTCACGTCAATAAACACTGCCAAATTAGAACGAAACAAATAAGTAATAGCAGTCCGTTGGCTGATTACGCGATCGATATGCTTCAGCTGGTTCTTTCCTGAACAACAATAAGGGAAGACGTTTGGTGGTCGAGTTAAAGATAGGTCAAATAATTGGAATAAATGAGAAGAGACAGACAGCTAAACCTGTGCTACGTACTCTCCATACCCGTTCAGGAAGGGAGATAGTAAGTGAGGAAAATACCTGGAAGTAAACAAATGGGTAGTCTTTAGAAAACAGGCATTAAATGTGAGGCTAACTAAAGAAATATGTCATATACAATTGTCCCAGAAGCAATGACGCAATTTGTAATAGTTGAGGCGTTTATCCATCTCAACTACTAAGAATACAGGAAGTTAATTGGAGCAAAACAATAGCTGGATAGAGGCTCTTATTTTTTTATATTTGGAAAATTCATTATACAGTCGTCACCTCGCCACAACGCTCTTCAAATATTGCGGCTTCACCACATCGCGGTCATGTCCGGAACCAATTAATGCTGACAAACGAGGAACAACTCTATATAACTTCCTATTTTAAAACTTTTATTATGATTTGGAGCAAGGCCTCTCAGGCTTTTTTTTTGTAATTGCTCTCTGAGTTTGCGACAGCTTTTTCAGAAATTTGCAGCAAAGGTTTTATCTATATAATAATTTGAGACCTCAACGTTTTATAATCTTGAGATTTTATGAATATTTTTTTTATCAATATTTCTAATTTTCTTTGTAACTTTAACCTTAAAAAGCACAACATTTCAACAAATTTAACACAACTAAAACTGAGCAATCAGTTTTATTTAGAAGTAAACAGTAAGCAGGAAAAGCAAGCTCTCTGAGCTCAATGTCAACTTACAGTCCGATCCTAATGAATGTTAACTAGAGCTGTTAACTCATGTCAGGGTTTCCCCGAGATTGCCAAGATAACTTTGGCGATGGGGGCGTGGTCAATTTGATGTCATATTATTTGCTATAATGCACATATTTTCTTTAAAAGAAAAAAATATATGTAAATACATTTAAAAAAAAAATCTGTTATTAATTATAGTATTGATAGTGTAAAGCATTACATAGTTAAGTATTATGGTATTAATTATTTTTCTCATATCATTTTGCTGTATTCTTCAAATGTTGCTGCTTATTGTACTTATTGAGAGTAGGGCTGCAACAACTAATCGATTAAATCGATTAAAATCGATTATAAAAAGTTGCCGATTAATTTAGTCATCGATTCGTTGGAACTATGCTATGCGCATCCGCGGAGGCTTTTTTTTTTTTTTTTTTTTTTTTTTAAATAAACCTTTATTTATAAACTCCAACATTTACAAACAGCTGAGAAACAATAATCACAATAAGTACAAAAACAGTACAAAACAGTGCCAGGGCGGCGCTGAGGCCAAGTCTCATGAGGTGGAGGTAAGCTAGCCAATGATGTGTCATGTGCAGCTCACGTGACGACGCCGTCTCCTTTGCGGAAACATTCGAAAAATGGCGCAGGAAAACAGTACGGATAGTTCAGCGGAAAAACATCTTGAGGTTATTGCTTCAATGGAGAAAAGTGTACGACCTAAATCGTCAAAAGTCTGGGAACACTTTACTTTAAAGACTTCAAAGAAGACCGTTTCCTGCAAAATGGCACGGAAGTACAACATTGCTTCAGGAGCACCTGAAAAGGAAACATGTTGGAGCCGTGGATGAAGGGAAGAACTCACGGTACGTAACTTTTTAAGTCCATAGTGGCAACAGGCATTCATGAGTTCAGCTTTTTTGTGAGTAACGTTAACGTTATGCCTTTGTTGCAACGCGGGGCTGATAATGTGTCTCCGGCACATTTGACTCCGTTTTGAGAGAGAAAACGCACGGTTACCAATTTCGAAATAAACGTAACGGACAGAAATATCTCAGGTTGGTTTCATAATGGATCAATGTAAAGCTATATAAATATATTTAGATTTGAGTGACGCTTTAGTATAACTAAACGTTATGAAGGTGCCGGAATATTTCATGCTATTATTCAGAGGCAGCCTAAAATGAATCCTTTATTATTCACAACAGAAACGTGTACAATATCTGATTCAGTTCTGATGAGTTACATTTCTGTGTTATTATTGGTGTATGCTGCACCCCCAATGTCCAAAACATGGTGCCAGTATGCTGGGGTTTTTTTTCCCAATAAAATACTGGAAAGGATAGGAATGTAGTTTGTCTCTTTTATCCGATTATTAATCGAAGTAATAATCGACAGATTAATCGATTATCAAATTAATCGTTAGTTACAGCCCTAATTGAGAGGTGTTTTTTCTATATTCCTTTTAGTTACTCTTTCTTTAATACAATTGCCTAGCAACTAATCTAGCATCTATTTCTGGTGTTATTGGTGAATGTACTCGTGTTTAGAGACTATTTACTTGTGTCGCTCTCTGTCCGCGACAAAACCCGAGTCTGACATCACACTTGCTTCGTGCTGCTGCGAGCCTTCCTCTCCTTAAAAGCCACCGCTGTCATCTTACAATTTGTCCACGGGTATATCTTGAATACATTGGTATGTCCACATCGCAGACATGCTGCCTCTGCGCCAGACAACCCTGTGCTTTACGTCATCACAACAACCAGTTTCGGCAGCACTGTTCCGGTGATTAAAGTACGTCTTTTTTCAGCGGCCGAATGTTTGGTGCATCGCTAGCAAATAGTGCGCGAATAATAAACTATATGTACAGTCGTGGTCAAAAGTTTACACACACTTGTAAAGAACATAATCTCATGGCTGTCGTGAGTTTCCAAAAATTTCTACAACTCTTTATTGTTTTGTGATAGAGTGATTGGAGCACATACTTGTTGGTCACAAAAAACATTCATGAAGTTTGGTTCTTTTATGAATTTATTATGGGTCTACTGAAAATGTGACCAAATCTGCTGGGTCAAAAGTATACATACAGCAATGTTTATATTTGGTTACATGTCCCTTGGCAAGTTTCACTGCAATAAGGCGCTGTTGGTAGCCATCCACAAGCTTCTGGCAAGCTTCTGGTTGAATTTTTGACCACTCCTCTTGACAAAATTGGTGCAGTTCAGCTAAATGTGTTGGTTTTCTGACATGGACTTGTTTTTTTAGCATTGTCCACACGTTTAAGTCAGGACTTTGGGAAGGCCATTCTAAAACCTTATTTCTAGCCTGATTTAGCCATTCCTTTACCACTTTTGACGTGTGTTTGGGGTCATTGTCCTGTTGGAACACCCAACTGCTCCATAGACCCAACATCCGGGCTGATGATTTTAGGTTGTCCTGAAGAATTTGGAGGTAATCCTTATTTTTCATTGTCCCATTTACTCTCTGTAAAGCAATGATCCCCAACCTTTTTGTAGCGGACCGGTCAACGCTTGCAAATTTGTCCCACGGACCGGGGGGGGTTTGTGTTATGGTATTTAAAAAAGTAATACAATCATGTGTGCTTACGGACTGTATCCCTGCAGACTGTATTGATATATAATATACATATTGTGTTTTTTATGTTGATTTAATACTTTTTTTTTTTTTTAAACATTTTTTTATTTTTTTTTAATTTCTTGTGCGGCCCGGTACCAATCGGTCCACGGACCGGTACCGGGCTGCAGCCCGGTGGTTGGGGACCACTGCTGTAAAGCACCAGTTCCATTGGCAGCAAAACAGGCCCAGAGCATAATACTACCACCACCATGCTTGACGGTATGAGTGGTGTTCCTGGGATTAAAGGCCTCACATTTTCTCCTCCAAACATATTGCTGGGTATTGTGGCCAAACAGCTCAATTTTTGTTTTATCTGACCACAGAAATTTTCTCCAGAAGGTCTTATCTTTGTCCATGTGGTGTCAGATGAAACAAAAATTCTAATATATATATATGTATATAGATATATATTCATTCATACTGTAACTACCTGCTGGTGTTAATGTGTATGTTAGTGTGTGATGATTTTTTTCCCCATGGTCTTCAACACACCTTGTTAGTGGCGAATGACGAAGTGTAATGTAGCGTTGGGTAGCAGACATAGACAGAACACCCAGGCCAATTTAGAGAAACCAGTTAATTGTTCATTTATTTCGTGGACCACAGACCTGGTGAGTAGAGTTGGGCATCGTGAACTGGGTCTTTCAATCCAACTTTCCCAGGATCGACCACATTTTTTCAATGTAGATTCCTATTTTCGATAATGTCGATAGGAAGAGTTAGCTACTACACAGGTGGTTAAAAGATAACCGCACCTCCGCACAGCGTGTACAGCTGCTCCCTCCAATAATCCTCCAATTCTTAAGTTCTATTATCACTGTAAGGACAGGACGAGACTAAACATGTAACACAGGGGAAGAGCAAGCAGGAGCAGGCAAGCTAATAGCTAAGCTAGCCACTAGACTCAACACAAGAAATAAGTGCTTAGTAAAGTTCAAGAAGTGTAGATGGAGGAGCGTTACAACAGAAAATAAGCTTATATTAACAGGAAATTAACAAGTAGAATAATAAGTGTTAAAGAGATGATAATACAACAAAAATTCTTAGCCAACCCTCCCGGATTTTTTGGGAGACTCCCGAAATTCAGCGCCTCTCCCGAAAACCTCCTGGGACAAATTTTCTCCCGAAAATCTCCCAAAATTCAGGCGGAGCTGGAGGCCACGCCCCCTCCAGCTCAATGCGGACCTGAGTGACGTGTCGACAGCCTGTTTTCACGTCCGCTTTCCCACAATATAAACAGCGTGCCTGCCCAATCATGCTATAACTGTAGAATGATCGAGGGCGAGTTCTTGGTTTCTTATGTGGGTTTATTGTTAGGCAGTTTCATTAACGTCCTCCCAGCGCGGTAACAACACACAACAACAGCAGTCACGTTTTTGTCTACCGTAAAGCAGTTTGTCTGCCGTAAACAGCAATGTTGTGACACTCTTAAACAGGACAATACTGCCATCTACTGTACATGCATATGTGACAATAACATCTACAGCTTTTAGAGAGTGCAGTGCACAACTGCGCACACAACAAGGAGACGAAGCAGAAGAACGAGGAAGATACAGCCAAGGCGACGCTGACGACGAGTAAAATGATGAAATACGCTTGTAAGTTCCAAGCTGCAGCTGTGATTGGACCTGGTTAGCCTCCGGGAAGAAGTAGTGGATTACCAAGTGCTTGGCAGTGAAGATCTTCCTCAGGAAGCAAAGATTGACCGGTTTTGGGCCATGCTAGGGAGAGATGGAAGATTCCAGACTCTAGTGCATTTGATGAAAGCACTTTTGTGCGTGCCACACAGCAATGCATCATCAGAGAGGGTGTTCAGCATGGTTAGAAAAATAGTGACAGAGAATAGAACAAGGATGGACAATTCAACCCTTAACTCAACAATGAGTAGGTGAGTGTTATGTGTGTGTATATGTGTAAATAAATGAACACTGAAATTCAAGTATTTCTCTTATTTATAGATATATATATATATATATATATATATATATATATATATATACATATAAAATAAATATACAGTATATATATATATAGCTAGAATTCACTGAAAGTCAAGTATTTCTTATATATATATACGTATATATATATATATATGAAATACTTGACTTGGTGAATTCTAGCTGGAAATGTACTCCTCCCCTCTTAACCACGCCCCCGCCCCAACCACGCTCCCCCCCTCCTCCTGAAATCGGAGGTCTCAAGGTTGGCAAGTATGATTCTTAGGTTGCTTGATTGCTGTCGGTAACAAGAAGACGGATCGATCCATACATTGGTAGTGTTAATACCAAGAGCAGTATAACTATACGATCTATACTGGAGCAATTAGGTCGATAGTTTTGTTTTCCCCCAAATCTTTTTTTCTTTTTCTTTTTGTTAATGTTTACACGCTCAGGATGTGAGGCCATGCCGGACACAGGAGGACTTTGAAGGCAAAAAACAAAAGATTTAAATGAGATGGTAGTTTTTGCTTTTGTTAAGTTATTGTGTTTTATTGACTTTGTTTCCATCAAACAACTAGATGTAGTAAAAGAAAATAAGGAACTAGTTACAATATTGTGTTGACATGGTTACGCTGTCAATAGCATTTACCATAAATACATTCCAAAAATTACGTCTGATCAGTATTAGCCAATTTCAATCATGGATGATCGGTATAGGACTCGGCAGCATAAAACACAGATTGGAAAATCTCTATCTCTAAGATATAAACAACAGGGTATGTGTTTTTTTTATGAGGTATTCAAAAATAAAGTTAAACTATTGTGAAAGTATATTCCTTTGGAAAGAAACTTCATGGCATGTATATTTAAGTTGAAAAGATTGATTATGGATATACTGCTCGAAAATAGCGTTGTAAGAATAGTATATTTTTGACCATTCCCCTTAAAAAGAATCAAAATCAAGAATGTTGGGAACTGGAATTAAAACGAGGAACGGAAATTAGATGCATACAGTTTTCCTGTATTTATTTCCTGTTTCCAAAATGAGGTCAGGGTTGTTTGGGCTTGTATAGTGAAATAATGTTTCACTATAATAGAATTGCCAGTGGAAACAAGGGCAGCAGTAGTCACTACAAATATAGGCAGCGATCCTTTGTGTTTATTTTTTCACATGGCTGGAATCACAATGGAGGACACCAGTTACGCAATTTGTTCTACTAACATGAAACCAATATTGACCCCTCGTAGGGGTGGAAGCGAAACATGATGTCAAACATTCTTATTTCTAACAACATCATAACGCAACAGCCAGTAGTTTCTGGACAAGTCAGAATAATTAAGTTAAAGTTAAATTTAAAGTACCGATGATTGTCACACACACTCGGTGTGGTGAAATTTGTCCTCTGCATTTCACCGATCCCTTTGTTCACCCCCTGGGAAGTGAGGGGAGCAGTGAGCAGCAGCGGTGGCCGCACAATCATTTTTGGTGATTCAACCCCCAATTCCAACCTTTGATGCTGAGTGCCAAGCAGGGAGGTTATGGGTCCCATTTTTATAGTCTTTGGTATACCGATCTCAGGCGGACACTCTAACCACTAGGCCACTGAGTAGTTGAGAAGTTCAGTTAAAAAACAGGCTATATAAATCACAGCTGTACAAATTAGTTAGGATAAATGACACGGTCAAGGTTTGTTTATAAAGCACCTTCAAACAACAGCTCAAGCTGCCACAAAGTGCTGTACAATTTTGATGAATAAATAAATAAAATAAAATAAATAAAAACATCTAACAGGTTTAAATATATATATAAAATAGACTGATAAAAGCAACTACAAACCTAAAAATATTTAAGATATAACAACAACAAAAAAATTAAATAAAGAAGTCTTGCTCAGCTTGTTTTTATCAGTCAGTCAGAATTGTTAAAACCATTAAAAATCAGTTCCCAGTGGCTTATTATATTTTTCGAAGTTTTTTTCAAAATTTTACCCATCACGCAATATCCCTAAAAAAAAGCTTCAAAGTGCCTGATTTTAACCACCCGCCCATTTTCCTGTGACGTCACATAGTGAAGCCAACACAAACAAACAGAACAGCAAGCTATAGCGACATTAGCTCGGATTCAGACTCGGATTTCAGCGGCATAAGCGATTCAACAGATTACGAATGTATTGAAACGGATGGTTGTAGTGTGGAGGCAGGTAGCGAAAACGAAATTGAAGAAGAAACTGAAGTTATTGAGCCATATCGGTTTGAACCGTATGCAAGCGAAACCGACGAAAACGACACGACAGCCAGCGACACGGGAGAAAGCGAGGACGAATTCGGCGATCGCCTTCTAACCAACGATTGGTATATTTGTTTGGCATTAAAGGAAACTAACAACTATGAACTAGGTTTACAGCATATGAAATACATTTGGCAACAACATGCACTTTGAGAGTGCAGACAGCCCAATTTTCATCAATTAATATATTCTGTAGACATACCCTCATGTCAGCAGGCCAGGGAAGCTAGGGTCGATATTCTTCTCTTGATCATCTTAGGGACGGTGTGAGCCAAGACATCCAGGGGGTTTAGCTCGCTTGTCTGCGGGAACAAACTGCCGCCATTGCTTGCTGTGCTACCGAGGTCCTTTGTCCCTGAATTGCTCACACACTCCGGCAGATTCAATGGGGGTCTGGCGGCAGATTTCTTTGACTTTATCTTTGGAAATGCATCTGCTTTGAGTGTCGCAGGATATCCACACATTCTTGCCATCTCTGTCGTAGCATAGCTTTCGTCGGTAAAGTGTGCGAAACAAACGTCCAATTTCTTGCCATTTACGCATCTTTGGGCCACTGGTGCAACTTGAATCCGTCCCTGTTCGTGTTGTTACACCCTCCGACAACACACCGACGAGGCATGATGTCTCCAAGGTACGGAAAACAGTCGAAAAAACGGAAAATAACAGAGCTGATTTGACTCGGTGTTTGAGAAAATGGCGGATTGCTTCCCGATGTGACGTCACATTGTGACGTCATCGCTCCGAGAGCGAATATTAGAAAGGCGTTTAATTCGCCAAAATTCACCCATTTAGAGTTCGGAAATCGGTTAAAAAATATATGGTCTTTTTTCTGCAACATCAAGGTATATATTGACGCTTACATAGGTCTGGTGATAATGTTCCCCTTTAAGAGCTGACAAGAAATATGGTAAATCAGGGAAATGATTCAAAACCTCTATGGGCAATGTAAACCCAATGTTTAATCAGATATTGACAATGAAGTAGGCTTGATAAACGCTGCAGTCCTCCTATAAAGACAGGCTCCTGTGGTGCTTGGCAATCAATGGTCTATCTCCTCCAACTCTTTCAGGTTCAGCACTACGTCACAACAACATGGCTGATCTCTCAGGGCTCTGTCTGCTCTAATATTTGTCACTCAGTGGCAAAACAACAGTGAGTCAACATTTAGAGCCCTCATTTGATTCAACATTGCCTTGAAGGCTCAGTATATTAGCCATGCTATTGGTTACCGGTCCTTTGCTAAATAAAAAAAAAAAAAAAAAAAAAGGTCATTCCTGTCAAAAGCCGGATTCATCATGCGCATTGAGCACAGAATAGTTCTGTTTGTCCTGCCAAAGTCATCTTCCATTAGCTTCAACTCAACGTCCCCTTTTTTTTTTAAAGGCCCAACTCATATTACCACATTCAAAGCGGTGCATCAATAAAAATCTGTAGCGACCTTGCCCGATTCGGCTAAATGTTCATCAAGTGCACCTCCAGTGTGACAACTGAACATACATTATTCTCTTCTCTCACTGCTTGTATGTGCATATATGTTGAAGCAGTGGACTGGAACAGGCTTTTATGGTTGTTTGGAGAACTCATTTAAGCCCAAATATTTAAGTCCGAATGTGGCTTGTTTTCACCTGCAACAGACCACCAAGCGCAGTCCTCACCCGCATCCGTGGCTTACACTAGGGAATAAATCAAAAGACTGCTGAAAGGAAATGCTTAGGACATTTGCTCCAATTATGAAAAGGGCTTGACCCAATTACTTAAATCTGCTCCGAAGAGGCCCCTTCACCCTACCTAGTCAACCTTGGTGTGTTTTAGCCACACCTGAGTGGCAATTCTCACACTAAAGCTAGTCTGGAGTGGTGGACCAAAATGCATTAAGACAGAGTGCAAGCACAGAGAAATTGAATAAACCTTGGACCAATAAGATGATTCCATAATGTAGTATCGGAGCACTACGGTATATAGAGCATGTTGCATACAGCAGCTACAGTACACGGAGTACTAATGTATCCAACTGGTGCAACACTGCAGACTTGCAACATCTTGATTGAATACAGGAGGTCCTCGGTCTACGGCGAGTTCCATTCCAAATGACGCCAATGTAAGATGAATTTTAGTGCAAGTCGGAACCTATACCTAAATTGTTCCAAAGTTTACACCAAACACCGCATTTGAATTGGATGCATAGTGGGGCTGTGGCTCCGGTCTGCAGCAAAACGACTCCGTTCTCTGCCACCCGTCAATCCCCACCAGCTGCGTCTGGGATGCGCACTTTGACCTGACGTTACCGACAAGTAAGGATGAGTACCAAATTCTTTAATAGGCACCAAACAAATTCAGTCAATACCACCGGGTATCGATTCACGTAAAATCAAACGCTGCCATATTTCGATATCTTTATTGCTTCTGACGATATGTTTGCAAACTCGGCAGCGGTTCAAACACTTGGCGAGGAAACAAGCACTTAAGCAGCAGTCAGAACGGACTAAGCCAAACTGCCCCTCGGTAATAATGCAATTTTCAATGCCAACAAAGCAGGTATTTATTAAAATGTATTTGTCAGGCTTTTTAAAGAAAATATATACATCATCGCTTATTAAAATTAATCACGACTTCATATATATGATGATATCATATTGGCCACCCCCACCACACCCCTAGCTCCGCCCCCACCGCCACATGTAGATTGGCAATCTGGGGAAAACCCTGATAGCATATCCAATACATATTATCTGGACCAATAGAAAGTGTTTTAAATGTAGATTAAAATCATTATAAGTCCCTTTTAAAAAAACAAATAAATGATTACCTGTGGAAAAGTACCGACTTTACCAGTGTGACCACATCTCGACTGGCGTTGTAGCCTGCACATACGATGGCAACATGGATGGTCTGTGGAAGCAAGAGAAATACCAAGACTAGATTAAACATCTCAAAAATAGTTTCTGCTGGGTTTTTTTTCTGGAAAAGTATCTAACCGTCTAAGAAGCAATAACCATGCTTTGCTCTCCACCCCTGTGCTCTATACACACCATCCATCCATCCATCTTCTTCCGCTTATCCGAGGTCGGGTCGCGGGGGCAGCAGCCTAAGCAGGGAAGCCCAGACTTCCCTCTCCCCAGCCACTTCGTCCAGCTCTTCCTGTGGGACCCCGAGGCGTTCCCAGGCCAGCCGGGAGACATAGTCTTCCCAACGTGTCCTGGGTCTTCCCCGCGGCCTCCTACCGGTCGGACGTGCCCTAAACACCTCCCTAGGGAGGCGTTCGGGTGGCATCCTGACCAGATGCCCGAACCACACACATTGTTAAATTAAGACTTGTTTTAGAGTAATTACACAAAAAAGTTTAGATACCGTCTACATGGGCATGCATGTTATATTTTTATCCATCGATTCATTCTCTACCAGTCTATCTGAGCTGCATTCGGGCGGCCGGCGGGGTACACCCTGGACAAGTCGCCACCTCATCACAGAGCCAACACTTATTAACTTGGTATTTTCTCTGATGATTGAAAAAAAGTGTTCAATCATTCAAAAGTGTTACTGGAAGTTATGTCGTCCATCCCACAAGAGTTTCAGTTCAATCTACATCAGGCCTGGGCATATTAAGGCCCGGGGGCCACATGCGGCCCGTTGAGCTTTTCAATCTGGCCCGCCGGACATTCCCAAATAATTTTTTTAGATCTTTAAGATGGAAACTGTAGCTGCCATTATGATGTGCACTCATGTTTTCTAATTACCGTAAGTCTTCAACTATACAAAGTATTTCAATGGTTGGAATCTGCGCTTATGGATGATATACTTGTTACTATGGTCATCTAATTAGTTACTATTGTCATCTAATTAATTACTATGGTCATCTACGTCACAGCAGCTCAGACGAGGCACCAAGCAGTGTGGGCGGGAAGCGTTTCCACAGACGCGGAAGGAGATTTTCACGACAAAGTTTTAAAGCTTAGTGATATATAGAATAGAATATAATAGAAAGTACTTTATTGATCCCTGGGGGAAATTCAGCAAATATCAAAGATATCAGATTGTAGGTGGGTTTATTTTGTACCCTTTGCGTTCATATTTCACTGTTTGTTGCGTTTCACTTGATTGTAAAATATGTGGATGGAGAGGGGGTGTGACGTTCATATTTTGTCAATATTCAGTGTTTTATCGTTCATAGAAAAATTTAAAAATTCCATTACGTTTTTTAAGGCGGTCTGTCATAACGTTTTTAAGCATTCAATCAGACATTATTGTGAGGTTTTGTATTAGTGTTCCTAAAAATAGATATACCGGCCCCCAGACACATTTATTTTTCTAAATGTGGCCCCCTGAGTCAAAATAATTGCCCAGGCCTGATCTACATGATTCCCGGGCGACCCCAAAAGCTGGTGGAGACATTTGGAGCCCACATTTTTAATAAAACATACCACTAAAATCTTTCTTTTTACAGTTGTACATTTCAGTCTTCAGTGTAGCATTCTTTAATTTAGATTAGTGGCAGACACAATTTGATGAGTAATTCTACTCTGGTTCACATGTGATGATGGCATAGTGTTATTTCCCCAGTATATAAGCTACTTCAGGGCTTGTGCTGATATTATAAATACTGTACAGCTTCAGATGCTATCTTGACATGTCAAAACTCGGCACATTTTATTTTCCGCCCTCGCAGCTTCCATTGTAATCTCCCTGCAGGGGTTGGGGCAGCCCGGTCAAACCTCCAAGTGAGCAGAGGTCATTTGCAAGCTCGGGTCGCCAGAGTCAGACTGCCCTGTTCAGATGTTCTTACTTCCAACTCAGAGGAAGCGTCGTCTTCTTTGTATTTTGCTTGCTTTTGAACAGTGCTTTGCCAGAAAGCGCATGAGTGACAAGTGGCGTGTGAGAGTAGGAGGTGGTGATAAGACACCATCTAACGGCATATCCTTTTTAGCGTTACACACACCCACGACTGTGAAAATACAAGGTGTGCAATGCTTGGAAAAATGTGTTGGAGGGAAATCTGCTCATAACCGGCAGTTATTCCAGGCAAAAACAAAATAAGCCTTAAAGCAATGTATCATCTTGCTATATCGTTTATGTGCTTTTACACAGCTTGTTAGTATTTCTTCAGTTTTTAAACAAATACATTGAATAACAAAAATAACACTGTTAACTGTCAAATAGGGATGGGCGATATGGTCTAAAATCTTAATCGCAATATTTATAGCAGCCTCTTGTTATGATATACATGACAAAATATTATTTGGCATATATATGACAATTGAACTACTCTATTACAAAAATGAGTCAAAACGTCTCCTTGTGTAGCTGCTGACATGTGCCGTAAAATATTGCATCATTTCCAGTTGGATTATTTTCTCAAAACGATTTTCAATCTACTTGCTAATTTACTGTTATTAGCTGGTTACTTTATGTTGTAACATTGTATCTACACTTCTGTTAAAATGTAATAAGCACTTATTCTTCTTTAGTTACAATTGCTGTATACTCGAATGCAGGGGTGTCCACACTTTTTGACTTCGGGGCCGCATTGGGCTAAAAAAAATTGTCCGGGGTCCGAATGCCGACTGCATGCAAAGTAACACATATATATATATATATATATATATATATATATATATATATATATATATATGTGTTTACATATTATACTAATATAGAATAGATGTTTAGTTAATCACTATTATATTGATATGATATTAAAGTTCAACTCCTACCTTGTTTACTTCCGTGACAACCTCTTTAAAGCGTTGTAATCACTCAGCAATATCAAGCAGCTAAAAGTCAAACATGGTTAAGTGTGGAGAGAGTGTTTTGCATTTTTCCCATCATGCTTTGCATTGGATTTAAATGAGTGTAATTTCAAATTTTTTATGGTGATGGGATATTTAAAAAAAAAAAAAATCTACAGGTTGTGTTATTTGTGACTATGTGTGTTGACTTTTTGTGCTGGTTGAATTTTTTTTTTCTGCACCATGACTCGAAAAGTTGTTTGGATTGGGTCATATAAGTAATTGATGTGCTTATGCAGTCAAGAAAGTAAACACCATGGTCACTGACCAAAGTTTGTAACATTCTCGACAAGATGGTGACAATTTGCTACCTGTCGGAACCCTGGGTATTCAAATATACTATTAAAACACACCCACGGCGAGGTTGCTTATTGGAATTGAACTTGTGCCGCGTCTTGCATGCGGGCCGGGGTTTGAACACCCCTGCTCTAATGTTATTTTAATTTAAGTGTCCAGTGTTTTACCTAGTGCCCTTCAATGACACGTCTTTATTTTGAGTATTTCTGTTCCCTTATATCATAAATGGTGGTGGTTATCTCATTTAATTGCTATGAAGAGATGGCGATGCACTTGATTACGCTGCATGTGTGAGGGTGAGCACATTTGTGTCGGTGTTCGCGGATCGATTGCATTAGTTGGCAACGTGCTTGTGTCAGAGTTTGTGAGCCCCTCATGACGCACAAACAACCCACCAAGCCATATTGCTGATGTCAGTTTGTTTGAAGGGGACTTTGTTTACATTAACTGATGCAATGACACGCAGGCACGAGACAGTTTACGGGACAGCACGTCACACTGTCGTGACTGCGGACTTACATATTCTGGCAAACTGCTTGGTCCCCCCTCCTCCATTTACATATGCAGAGAAATCAGACTGTCATTAATCTTTGAAACAATCTGAGTGTGCCACATTTAGAGTGCCAAGCAGTGCTTATAGAGAAGTCTTATCAACATGACAGCGGAAGACCAGGCTCAGGATAGCCGGTAAACGCCATATTAACCTTAATTGTTTGGCTAGACTTACCGTAGGAGTGTGGTGTGTTCAGTGGCAGTCTGAAAACACGGACTCCGAGGCTCTCATTAACTATAATTGGGCTATTACAGTATGCTTCTACTTAATTTGGCTCTATTTTGCAGCTTGAGTCACCACATGTATGACGTGCCAAAACCGAAACATACTTTTGTGAACATTTTTGCCTGAAACCAGGGCGTACGAAAACCAAGGTACACTATATTGCCAAAAGTATTTGGCCACCTGCCTTGAGTCACATATGAACTTGAAGTGCCATCCCATTCCTAACCCATAGGGTTCAAGTTGATGTTGGTCCACCTTTTGCAGCTAGTACAGCTTCAACTCTTCTGGGAAGGCTGTATACAAGGTTGCGGAGTGTATTTATAGGAATTTTCCACCATTCTTCCAAAAGCGCATTGGTGAGGTCACACACTGATGTTGGTCGAGAAGGCCTGGCTCTCAGTCTCAGTTCTAATTCATTCCAAATGTGATTCTATGGGGTTCAGGTCAGGACTCTGTGCAGGCCAGTCAAGTTCATCCACACCAGACTCTGTGATCCATGTCTTTATGGACCTTGCTTTGTGCACTGGTGCACAGTCATGTTGGAAGAGGAAGGGGCCCACTCCAAACTGTTCCCACAAGGTTGGGAGCATGGAATTGTCCAAAATGTCTTGGTATCTTGGAGCATTCAAAAGTTCCTTTCACTGGAACCAAGGGGCCAAGCCCAACTCCTGAAAAACAACCCCACACCATAATTCCTCCTCCACCAAATTTCACACTCGGCACAATGCAGTCCGAAATGTATGGTTCTTCTGGCAACCTCCAAACCCATACTCGTCCATCAGATTGCCAGATGGAAAAGCGTGATTCATCACTCCAGAGAACGCATCTCCGCTGCTCTAATTGGGCTAATTGGAAGGTCACGTGAAGTTTGAAGCTCTGTAGCAACTGACTGTGCAGAAAGTCTTTGCACTATGCGCTTCAGCATCCGCTGACCCCTCTCTGTCAGTTTACGTGGCCTACCACTTGGTGGCTGAGTTGCTGTTGTTCCCAAACTCTTTCATTTTCTTATAATAAAGCCGACAGTTGACTTTGGAATATTTAGGAGCGAGGACATTTTACGACTGGATTTGTTGCACAGGTGGCATCCTATGACAGTTCCACACTGGAAATCACTGAGCTCCAGAGAGCGGGCCCATTCTTTCATAAATGTTTGTAGAACCAGTCTCCATGGCTAAGTGCTTGATTTTATACACCAAGTGATTAGGGCACCTGATTCTCATCATTTGGATGGGTGGCTAAATACTTTTGGCAATATAGTGTATCATTGTATATAGAGACCTTGTTAATACTGTTCTTCACATGAACCATGTTGTAAAAAACTAATTTGACACTTTTCTGCTTTTTAGTCTGTTTCACTCCAGGACATTGATTTATTAAGTGATCCAACTACACTATCTTCATTCTGGTCATCCAGCCGGCTCCCACTGAGCTAAATTGTGCTGTGGTGTTTTGAGAACACTATCAGATCACAGCATGGCCGTGTCTCATATTCACATTACAGCAACCACTGGATACGTTTACCAGCACCATCTCGATTGAGAGATTACTGTAGATAAATAGGGGAATACAAAATCAATACCTAATCTCAAAATAATGACACTGCTGGAGGTGGAATTCAAAGCATTATTACAACAGAATTTACTGCAAGACTGATCAGTTTGTATGCCCCACCTCACACTTCTCCACGACTGGATGTTGGACACAGTCTGAACTGTTTCCCGCTGCAGCAGCTTTCTGGACCTCGTTGTCACCGGTGCCTTCCTCTGAGTGGGTTTTGCTTTGGTTGCCATGGTGGCCGCCGTATGGAAGGTGTGCCGACGGGCTCCTGGGGGGCCGGCTAAGTTCCCGGCGCAGCGCCCGGTTCTCCTCTTCCACCGCCCGCACCCGAGACTCCAACGCTTGTCGCTCGCCGACATCTCCTACATGTGTGGATGACTGGATTTCCAACGGGGAAAGGGGGAGGGGCTTCACTGTGGGGTTGAGACAAAAAGGAAGAACTTGAATTACATTATTTTATAGTTAAAGCTAAGATATGGATCTTTTGTTCGGATAGCTTAGTATTTACTAACCTACATTTAACTGGTTTCATCATTTTATTGTACAAAATATATCAATGATTTTTTTCTGTATGTGGTGGAAATAATGTGGGCACCTCTGATTTATACAAACAGTCACATTTGAAGAAGTTAAACAGAGCTATACACAAATGAAATATAAAAAACTCATATTGATCAACAAACAATTTATACTTTGTATACAGTAGTAATGAGTCAAACGATACTGAAGCGTTGATGAATTACAAAACAAGGAGTGATACGGTGTCCTTCAATGCCTTCAAGTGCCCTTTTTTGGGGGAATTTGGCCTATCGTTCACAATCAGAATGAGAGACAAGAAGACAGGTGGATTTTTTTTCATGCCTGGTGTATGCTCTCGCGTCATGTAACATGCATAGGTGACACCGTCTTGTCCCCTTCCCCTGCGTAGTTTCCCCGCAAGGCTTAGTGCACCACCTAAAAATCATAAATTCGGGTCGTCTGCGACGCAGAGCGCAGAGCTGTGATTGGTCAGTTTTGGCCAGGGAGGGTCCCTCAACAAAGGCGAGCAGACTTTGTGCTTGAAATGCACAAATTATTGTATTAAAAAACAACAACAGTGATTAAACATTTGCATGAAAACTGATATTGTGTACTTAATAACTTAGTGCCGTTTAAACATAATTACTAAATGTGTCGTTTTTCAGCTTATTGTGTTGTTGCGTTCAGAAGAAGTCACAAAATACGGCACTCTTTTTAACTTTTATTGGCAATCTTGTGCTAAAAACAGGTTCAATTCAGACACATTCTATCTTGTGCACACACAACAGTATTTTCCGTCAATAATCTTTCAGGCACAGTATATTTACAAACATATGAACTCTGAAATGACCATATACATTAACACCAACATGCTGTTACAACACTGTAGTTATTTAACAGTTTTGTTAATTTACAATTCCATGTCTTGTCCCATGTCCCAAATGGCCAAATAGCGTTGCAAAAATTAATAGCGTCCTCTGTTGCGACTCGTTCAGAAGTTGCAGTCCATTTCACAAAGGTATTTTCCTCTGGTTTATAAGTAAAACGTCCATTAAAAGTAAACTGATCATTCAAAATGATTAGTTCCTGTGTAGACAAAGATGTCCATGTTGTGGCTGTCTTCACAAAAATGAAATGCAGTACAACGACAGCTGCTGTTGCTTCTTCTGTAGACACTGCCTCTCAGTGTTTGAAAAAAAAAAAATTACTGCAGAATGTTTGTGATGACAAGCAAAAAAACTAAATAGCTGTGAGAGGGAAACAAAGGTATTCTACTTACTCCCACAAAATGTACCAAAAGAGAAACAAAACCCTGGCCCTAAAACCTGGTACAGACCTTAGCGTGGGTTACCTGTACTGTTGCACCTCGAGCCAACACAAATATAGATATATGAACAAAATTACAGTTGTCAACTGTTAGCATATATTACCTCAATCAAACATGGTGGAAATGTTTGTTACAAGATACTGCAGTAGTAAACAGTAGGGATACGGTACTCGGTATAATTCTGCACGGAACAATCCTCTTTAATAATAATAAAATAAAAATTGTGATATTAATCGAAATCGAATGATATGAAAAAACTAGTCGTGATCATTATTTTGCCATATTTCTCAGCCCTACAATAATACTACTATAGTATCGCTAAATTATGTCCAATTTTGTTCACCTGCGAAGCTTAGATCATTGTTCATGTGTCCGTTACGTCTTGTCTCGATTACTGTAATGTATTATTTTCGAGTCTTCCTATATCTAGCATTAAAAGATTACATTTGGTAAAAAAATACGGCCTGCTAGACTTCTGACAAGAATAAGAAAGTTTGATCATATTACGCCTATACTGCATACTTGCCAACCTTGAGACCTCCGATTTCGGGAGGTGGGGGTGGGCGTGGTCAAAAGGGGAGGAGTATATTTACAGCTAGAATTCACCAAGTCAAGTATTTCACACATATATATATATATATATATATATATATATATAAGAAATACTTGACGTTCAGTGAATTCTAGCTATATATATTAGAGATGCGCGGTTTGCGGGCACAACCGCGGAGTCCGCGGATTATCCGCGGATCGGGCGGATGAAATTTAAAAAAATTAGATTTTATCCGCGGGTCGGGTCGGGTCGGGTCGGGCGGTTGAAATTAAAAAAAATTAGATTTTAAATAGATTCAGGCGGGTGGCAGTTAAACCAATTCGGAAATATATATACATAGTTAAATGTTGTTACCCACATACGAAAAACGAGCAGGCACCTGCTGCATATGCCACAACAGAAGAAAAAAAAAAAAAGAGATGGACACTTTTATGGAGCGGAGAAGGCCCCCGACGCCTCGCCGGGATCCGGGACCGAGGCCCCTTCCCCCGAGAGGGCCCCACCGGGAGCCGTAGCTGAGGCGATCCGCGAGAAGGGCCCGACGCACGTCCAGGGTCACCACCGCGCCCAGCGCACCGACACCCCGCCTCGTCCGCCTTCGCCGCGGCCGGCGTCACACGCAGCAGGTAAGCAGCTTACCTGCCCGCCACCCCCGTGGCCGGGGGCTCGTAACAGGGGTCACTCCGCGCGCTCCGCCCGCGCAGCTTACCTGCCCGCCACCCCTGTTGCCGGGGGCGCGTAACAGGGGTCACTCCGCGCGCAGTGCGCTCACGAAAGGGGTGGGGCTCACCCTGGTTGATATAGACAGCAGCTAGGACGGTGGCCATGGAAGTTGGAAACCGCTAAGGAGTGTGTAACAACCCACCTGCCGAATCAACTAGCCCTGAAAATGGATGGCGCTGGAGCGTCGGGCCCATATACCTGGCCGTCGCCGGCAGCGAGACGTGCTTGGAGGTGCGCTCAACGCGGCTCCCATATGATTGCGCACTGGTGTGCGTCTGGGTCGTGACAGCGTGGCACGCGAATGTCTGTGCTGCATTGGATCAGTCTCCTTTCTTTAACAGGCAAAAGCTTTATAACCTCACTAATGCCTTGCATCGATATATAACAACGGGCGGGTGCGGGCGGATGCGGTTCTGATCAAATGTTAGATCGGGTGGATTGCGGATGGTTGACGACTTTCTGATGCGGTTGCGGATGAAATAATTGCCTATCCGCGCATCTCTAATATATATATATATATATATATACATATATACATATATTTTATTATATATATATGTTATTATATATATATATATATATATATATATATATATATATATATATATATATATAATAAATACTTGAATTTCAGTGTTCATTTATTTACACATATACACACACATAACACTCATCCACTCATTGTTGAGTTAAGGGTTGAATTGTCCATCCTTGTTCTATTCTCTGTCACTATTTTTCGAACCATGCTGAACACCCTCTCTGATGATGCATTGATGTGTGGCACGCACAAAAGTGCTTTCATCAAATGCACTAGATGGCAGTGTTGTCCTGTTTAAGAGTGTCACAACATTGCTGTTTACGACAAGACAAACTGCTTTACGGTATACAAAAAAGTGACTGCTGTTGTTGTGTGTTGTTGCCACGCTGGGAGGACGTGAATTAAACTGCCTAACAATAAACCCACATAAGAAACCAAGAACTCGCCCTCCATCATTCTATAGTTATAACGTGATTGGGCAGGTACGCTTTTTTATATTGTGGAGGACCTGAGTCCGCCTGAATTTCGGGAGATTTTCGGGAGAAAATTTGTCCCGGGAGGTTTTCTGGACAGGCGCTGAATTTCGGGAGTCTCCCGGAAAATCCGGGAGGGTTGGCAAGTATGCTATACTGGCTCACCTCTACTGGCTTCCTGTGCACTTAAGATGTGATTTTCAGGTTTTATTACTAATGTAGAAAATACTAAATGGTCTAGCTCCATCCTATCTTGCTTATTGCATTGTACCATATGTCCCGGCCAGAAATCTTATGAGTGATTGCCAGAGGCCCCAAAAAAGTCTGCGGGCGCTAGAGCATTTTCTACTCTGGCTCCATTACTCTAAAATTGCCCTAACGGCAACAGTTAGAGATGCTACCTTAGTACAAGCATTTAAGTCCCATCTTAAAACTCGTATGTACTTTAGCAGTCTAGCCTTTAAATAGACCCCTTTTTAGACCAGTTGACCTGCCACTTCTCTTTTATACTCTGCCCCCTCTCCTACGTGGAGAGGTTATCAGGCGGCCAAGGATCACTTTCCACGGAGGAAACGCTAGCCGTTCCAAGTCGGGACCCAGGGTGGACCACTTTTCTATACATCAGTTGGTGACGTCTCTGCGATGCCGACTTGTCTACATGCAAGATGACCCCCCCCTGCTGGCCTCCCTATGGACTCTAACATTATAAACCGTACCTATCTGGTCACCCAGGGGTGGGGGAGGGGTTTACGATTGGCTCTAAATCAGAGCCAGTCGTAAGTCATAATTTAAAAATGTAGTTGATAGTGACACCTCCGTTCTATGCTTTTGTCCGATAATCATTCAATGATCCTGAAAATTTGAAGTATCAATACCAGCAATTACACGGCCAATACTACCCCTGCAAATACTTGATATTGGATCAATACCCAAATGTGTAGTATCACCCCAAAACAAACGTGAAGTATCCAAACAACAGAAGAATAAGTGCTTATTACATTTTACAAGAAGTATAGATAGAACAACGTTACAATAAAAACTAACCAGATAAACAGCAAATTAACAAGTAGATTAGTAATAGTTTCGAGAAAATATTACAACTGATAATACTGCGTCCACAGCCAAATTAGGAGCCTTTGTAACCCATTTTGAAATGGTTCTTGTCATGGCCCGAGCATTCATCTTTGCGCTGCGCTGGGTGCACCTCCAAGCGCGTTTCTGCATGCCCCACTCCAGCTGCTTTCCATCAGCAATCTACACACCTGTCGCTGATGAGCTTCCGAGGCTTCTTAAGCCAGTGCAAACCTGCATTCCGGGCCAGAACCTAGCGACCTGTTCAGTACAGTAAGCCGACTCATCTAGCTCTATGCACCCCCTCTCTCTCTGTTTTCTCCCCCTCTGTGTTCATTTGTCTCGTGTCCCCTTGTCGCCTTCCAGCAGCATTCGTTTGTTCCCGCGTCACGAGCTGTGTGTCTCGTCTCCCCGTATTCCCTCTGGTTCTCTGGCTGCCTCTTGGATCTTGACCTCCCGCCTGGACACAGACATTTGACGCCTCGCTATTGCCCCCGACTTCCTGCCTGTCTCTGGACCTTCGAGCTTGCCTTGCCCCTCTTGGACTTCCGCCTCTCGCTCAACACTCCTGGTAACACTCCTCAGTTAATCGCTACACATAGTCACACCATACACATTTTGGATTAGTTTACACACTTAATTTCTTATTATATATATTAATAAATATAGAGCTAAATGACATCCCTGCTGTCTGTGCCGTCTTCTTCCCCTGTACCGTAACAGTTCTATTATCATTTACATACCAAATAATATATCGTGATATGTATCGTTACGGCAGGACACTGCGATATAAATTTTAGGCCACATCGCCCATCTCTTCTCCAACATTTTCATGGCTAATCGTAAAATGTTAATAGCTCATTATTTACCTAAAAAGTACATTTTGGCATTCCATAACTGAATCTGTGGTATACAGTTGTACATGACACTGTACATGGAATGGATGGGATAGCCTTTATTAATTCCACAATGGGTAAATTATATGGTTGCAGTATAGATTTTACATAAAGTAAAAAAAAGGACATGTAATGAAAAACAATGAAAAAGTAACATAAATACTAATAATAAGAGTAATACCACCGATGGACAAGTATATATAGAAATGGCCCATCGGTAAAATCTTTCTCTGAATGTTCTGAACTCTTGTTTTAATGCCAGCTTTGTCTGGAGAAGGGCAACAGGGGAAGTCTCCGCTGAACACAAACCAGTAAACACGACCATCAATTTATAAACGGTGTTCAAAGTATAAAGTATGCAAGCTCCATTTAATGGTACTCAGGAACACAAGAGGATTGAAACAAATCAAATACTATTATGTTGGCAACATAAATGTTTAATAATTGTACACATTTTAAAATCACCGCACGGTGACCTGGTGGTTAGCTTGTTGGCCTCAAAGTTAAGAGAGCAAGGGTTCGAATCTCCGCTTGAGCATCTCTGTGTGGAGTTTGTATTTTTTTCCAGGTGCGTGAGTGTGTTATCTCGGGTACTTCGGCTTCCTTCCACGTTTAAAAAAGATGCATTTTAGGTTAATAATAGACTAAATTCTCTATAAACACAAATGTACCTTGCCGAGGGGTGAAACTATTCCTCGAGTAATTGAAATACCTCGATTACAAAAAATGATCGAGGACTTTTCTCTGCATCGAGGTATTGTTTATCTAATGGTAAAGTTAAAAGCATGATATTACTGTTAAAATTGTTTGTAGCAGGAGTGTAAGACATACTGGCCTTGTCACCATGCACTTGTTTATAGAGTGCATGGTGACAGTGATTGCAATACACTACAGCCATAGAAATGCAAAATCTGAGTTTTAGAAATGAATGGTTATTAGCGCTAATGGGCTAGGTCAAAACATAATTTCACATTAAAGTATGCTCTAATAGAGTGATGATAATAGGTAAGGGAAGTGGTTGTAAAAATGCAAGTGTGATTGTTGTTCCAATGTGTTATTGCGAGTACATTTAAAGCTGTGTCTCTTGCAAAAGCACAGACCATGAATTTACAATGTACTTTATTTGTATTACAAACAGAAGAGTGATCAAAAACCACCAAAGTAAAAAAGTGGTCAGTCCTGCTGTTATACAACGTGATGCAACATCCTGGTCTGTTTAGTATTTAAGTTAAAGTATCAATGATTGTCACACACACACTAGGTGTGGCGAAATTATTCTCTGCATTTGACCCATCACCCTTGATCACCCCCTGGAAGGTGAGGGGAGCAGTGGGCAGCAGCGGTGGCCGCGCCCGGGAATCATTTTCGGTGAGTGCCAAGCAGGGAGGTAATTTGTTGATGAACATCCCTCAAAATGCAAAACACTAAATAAACATGCTGCACTTGGATGAGCTCCAACGTATTCTTGTATCTGCAATATATTTTGGCTTCACTTTTAAGATTAATTACGATTTTTTTTTTTCAAATACAATCTTTTTATGTAGTCGTTCACGTTACCCCCCCCAAAAAAAGTGATGTCTAAAGTGAACGCAATTAGACCCACATGCAGACATGACGTCACACGTGCTGGAGTGTTTACGGATGTAAACATAGCTTAGATTTTAGTAGGTCTCAGGCCTGGCGCATTTGTGGAAATTTCAAGGATTTTGAGAACCAAATTATTGTGCATAGAAGGTTAAGAAGAAGGAGGGAAAGCATTTTGGCCCTTGCAGTTTGTGGGACATTAGCTTTATCGTTTGCGCCAAAGAGCGTGTTAACATGCAGTCGGAGAAAGGAGTGGTAGAACATTGACGTGAGTTCCTAAAACTTATTATTTTTGCCTGTTTTCTGCTCATTTGTCAACTATTTATTTTACAACTATATATTTTGGCAAATAATTATGACGCTTATCTCAATTTGATGACGAACGGTCGATGAACACTACTGGATCGTTCAGAGTGCAGTCGCATCGGATACATATATGATTAATATCCACATACGAAAAAGGCCTGGGTTGAATTTGACAAAAATTGTGATTGCACTGTTCATACTGACATGTGTTGCTCTGAGGGCATTTTCTGACTGTTCTTAATTTGATTGCATGCTATAGTATATTTTTATTGTTGTAATTTGATTGCATGTTATTGTATATTTTTATTGTTGTAATTTGATTGCATGTTATTGTATATTGTATTCATGTAATCAGGGACTGCAGATAAAAAACGATATAATCTGGTGCAGAACATATTTGTATTTGAGTGTAACATCTCTGTGCATTGTCCCTTTAAATAAAGAATAAACTACCTAATCAACTAAAAAACTTGATACAGATCATGTATGGGCAAAAAAAAATTGAATTAACCCGCATTGTGAAAATGGCCTATAGGTATTTTTTCCCCTTGTGTATTTATTGTTGTATAGTTGCACTTCAACCAAACAAATATATATTTTTTCTGATTACTCAATTGAAATACTCAATAGCTGCATTCCATTCGCCAAAAGTGAGCTCGAAGAGGCTTTAGTTAATCCAGTCCTTCTTAAATAATGGGGGTGCAACGCCATGAGGGGGCGCGTGAGAAGTTGGGGAACATGCTTTTTTTGCCACACCAGAATGTGATGAAGCATATGTAGCACTTGGCTTCACTGTAACCACAGTGGGAGACGAGGAAAGACCGGTGTGTTTCCTTTAAAGGGGAACATTATCACCAGACCTATGTAAGCGTCAATATATACCTTGATGTTGCAGAAAAAAGACCATATATTTTTTTAACCGATTTCCGAACTCTAAATGGGTGAATTTAGGCGAATTAAACGCCTTTCTATTATTCGCTCTCGGAGCGATGACGTCACAACGTGATGTCACATCGGGAAGCAATCCGCCATTTTCTCACTTTCGTCGGTGTGTTGTCGGAGGGTGTAACAACACAAACAGGGACGGATTCAAGTTGCACCAGTGGCCCAAAGATGCGAAAGTGGCAAGAAATTGGACGAAATTTGTTCAAAATACGAGGGTGTGGGGAAAGCCGATGAAATGGTCAGTCGTTTGTTCCGCACACTTTACCGACGAAAGCTATGCTACGACAGAGATGGCAAGAATGTGTGGATATCCTGCGACACTCAAAGCAGATACATTTCCAACGAAAAGTCAAACAAATCTGCCGCCAGACCCCCATTGAATCTGCCGGAGTGTGTGAGCTATTCAGGGACAACGGACCTCGGTAGCACGGCAAGCAATGGCGGCAGTTTGTTCCCGCAGACGAGCGAGCTAAACCCCCTGGATGTCTTGGCTCACACTGCTTCTACCTTCCCTTATGCCACCGAAGATGATCAAGAGAAGAATATCGACCCTAGCTTCCCTGGCCTGCTGACATCAACTCCAAAACTGGACAGATCAGCTTTCAGGAAAGAGAGCGGATGAGGGTATGTCTACAGAATATATTAATTGATGAAAACTTTATTCATTACTCGCGGTTTTACGTAAATTATTATACATAAACTGTGTTTACCAATAATTTAGCTTAAAACATTTATTTTTTTCAATCATTCGAGTACATTCGGGTAGTCTTGTGTAATGCAGTATTTTGTGTCTATTTAGGTATGGTTAACCTGAGTGCTGAAATCGTGGAAAAATATATGTTCTTAGCGCGCCTGAAATGGGCTGTCTGCACTCTCAAAGTGCATGTTGTTGCCAAATGTATTTCATATGCTGTAAACCTAGTTCATAATTGTTAGTAATTATCTTATCAGACAGTGTTAAGTCGCTGAAATCCGAGTCTGAATCCGAGCTAATGTCGCTATACCTTGCTGTTTGTTTGTATTGGCATCACTGTGTGACGTCACAGGAACATGGACGGGTGAATATAACGATGGTTAAAATCAGGCACTTTGAAGCTTTTTTTAGGGATATTGCGTGATGGGTAAAATTTTGAAAAAAACTTCGAAAAATAAAATAAGCCACTGGGAACTGATTTTTAATGGTTTTAACCTTTCTGAAATTGTGATAATGTTCCCCTTTAATGTTATAAGCTTATAATGTTATGCAGAGGTATAGTTGTAACCATTTTTGAGACAAATTATACTATTTATAGTCAAGGTGGAGAGAGTGTACGTGTGTGTGTGTGTGTGTGTGTGTGTGTGTGTGTGTGTGTGTGTGTGTGTGTGTGTGTGTGTGTCTGTGTGTGTGTGTCTGTGTGTGTGTGTGTGCGAATGTGTGTGTGTGTGTGTGTGGTTGGGCAAAATATTTTCTTTTTCCTGGGGGGGGCGTAACAGAAAATATTTAATGAGGACAAGCGGAATAGTTAATAGATAAATAAATGTTTTAATTACCTGCATGTACAAGCTACATCTTTGAAGCTAAACTGAAATGGTTAGTGGCGGTACTTGCAAAAACGTAACTATTTTTGTGGTGGTGCTAAGTTGGAGAACTATTTATAAATTATTTTCTGATATGACCCCCCTGGGTGAAATTTCCCACGAACCCCCTAGATTGAATTACTATTGAGGATATTCGATTGTAGCTGAGATAGGCTCCAGTGCCCCCTGCGGCCCCAAAGGGAATAAGCAGTACAAAATGGATGGATGGATGGATGGATATTAGTTAAATTATTTTTACAACACACTGTGTGAGTTGTATTCTTTGGATAATCAACTTCAAAGTATCAAAGTATACAATGAGCTGAGCTCTGCAACAACTTACACAAATTTCCATGTTAAATGTACTTATGTTTGTAGAATTACATGGTTATCACTCCATTGAATTGTTGTTCATTACTCCCCCGTAGTAATAATTGTGTGACTGTCATAGCAGACATCAAGCACAAGCCCTGCCACCAGTTCCTCTTTAGGACCTTGATTAAAGTTCCGACATTCGTGTACACCTTGAACGCAACACTGGCGTAGCCTGACTCTACGTGCGCTGCAATGCAAATTAGTCTATATTACGGAACATAAATTCTATGTTTTACTGGTGATGTCTTTTATCTTATGTAGGAAAAGTGGGGAGGACGGATCAGTGTTACAATGAATTTGAGGGGGACAGTATGGGACGGGACAGGATGATGGGATAAACCTTAGCATCCCTAGTAAATGATGTACATTATTATTACGTTACTTCGTAAAACTATGTGTTTGTAGTACATCCTATCGCATTGTTTTTCAAACATTACTCATCATCTAAAAGTATATTTTTCTTATTAAAAGGCATGTTAAAATTGAGGACTTTTCAATTCATTTCAATTCGCGACGCGGTTTCACAATACGATCTGTTTCAGGGTACAAGCTGCATCACAGAAGGAACTAAACTTGTACCCCAAGGCACCACTGTATTTACTGAAAGGTGCAAAGATGTAGGGGCTAACCACTTCATTGAAAGTGCAGCCGATGTCGAATCACATTTAAAAAAAAAACCAACCCAATGAGCAAGAATGTTCATGAACATTTCCTGTATTACTAGAAGAAAAGACCACTTACCGACCTCATCGACATTTTCACATTTAAAAAAGCACAGAATAGTCAAAGATGAACTTATCTTTTCACTATATCTTTGAAACCAAAGCTCTCTAAGGGAAATAAGAGGCTGTGGTTGAGGTTCATTAAAAAGTACAATAGGTTTCTCCATTCTGGTATCTCTCTAGGGCAAAAAGCTCTGGAGATCTTCACATATTATAGAATGACAAGGAACTTAAGAGCTTGCATTACATGTATTGATCTGTGGGTGGAAATATGCCTTTATCGTATTAAACCATCGGTCATTTCAATGACAAAAACAGCTGCTTTCCAGGGGGAGGCCTTAGTCCCCATTTGTCTGCAGCTGTTAAATAACAACTACCCTGAACACACTGCCAGGTAACATGCTAATAAACTCAGTTAAAAACTATATGTTTCGTATGTTTAGGCCTTCAATTAAATTCAGTGTAATGAAAATTCCTCAGTTTGTTTTCACAGTGAACTGGCAGATTGTTGTTTACCTGCTTTGATTAATTGTGTCCTATGCTGCAAGACAATAAAAGGCAGCGGGTGAAGCCAACAAAGAACTAAAAAGCTATGCTGTTTAATTTGTAGAGAGGTTTTGGTTGGCCATCCTCGTACAGAAGATGATTTATTGACAATTTGTCAGTGGTACCCAAATATTTCAGAAGATGCATCTGGCAGACGCGTGCAGCCAAGAATACTGTTGTCTCTTTGTTGAAAAAAAATCCACATTTAAATGGAAAATTATGATTCAAGTGTCAGTAGGCAAACTATTACACAAAGGAAAAGGCAAGGCATATTATAGAGTACAATTCATACATGAGGCAAGTCAATGTGCTTTACAGAAAATCACAAGAAGGCAACATTATAAATAAAATAATCATAAACAAAATCATAATTAAAGGGGAACATTATCACAATTTCAGAAGGGTTAAAACCATTAAAAATCAGTTTCCAGTGGCTTATTTTATTTTTCGAAGTTTTTTTCAAAATGTTACCCATCACGCAATATCCCTAAAAAAAGCTTCAAAGTGCCTGATTTTAACCATCGTTATGTACACCCGTCCATTTTCCTGTGGCGTCACACAATGATGCCAATACAAACAAACATGGCGGATAGAACAGCAAATTATAGCGACATTAGCTCGGATTCAGACTCGGATTTCAGCGGCTTAAGCGATTCAACAGATTACGCATGTATTGAAACGGATGGTTGTAGTGTGGAGGCAGGTAGCAAAAACGAAATTGAAGAAGAAACTGAAGCTATTGAGCCATATCGGTTTGAACCGTATGCAAGCGAAACCGACGAAAACGACACGACAGCCAACGACACGAGAGAAAGCGTACGCATGTATTGAAACGGATGGTTGTAGTGTGGAGGCAGGTAGCAAAAACGAAATTGAAGAAGAAACTGAAGCTATTGAGCCATATCGGTTTGAACCGTATGCAAGCGAAACCGACGAAAACGACACGACAGCCAGCGACACGAGAGAAAGCGAGGACGAATTCGGCGATCGCCTTCTAACCAACGATTGGTATGTGTTTGTTGGGCATTAAAGGAAACTAACAACTATGAACTAGGTTTACAGCATATGAAATACATTTGGCAACAACATGCACTTTGAGAGTGCAGACAGCCCATTTCAGGCGCGCTAAGAACATATATTTTTCCACGATTTCAGCACTCAGGTTAACCATACCTAAATAGACACAAAATACTGCATTACACAAGACTACTCGAATGATTGAAAACAATAAATGTTTTTAAACTAAATTATTGGTAAACACAGTTTATGTATAATAATTTACGTAAAACCGCGAGTAATGAATAAAGTTTTCATCAATTAATATATTCTGTAGACATACCCTCATCCGCTCTCTTTTCCTGAAAGCTGATCTGTCCAGTTTTGGAGTTGATGTCAGCAGGCCAGGGAAGCTAGGGTCTTTATTGTTGGAAATGCATCTGCTTTGAGTGTCGCAGGATATCCACACATTCTTGCCATCTCTGTCATAGCATAGCTTTCGTCGGTAAAGTGTGCGGAACAAAAGACTGACCATTTCGTTGGCTTTGCCCACACCCTCGTATTTTGAACAAATTTCGTCCAATTTCTTGCCACTTTCGCATCTTTGGGCCACTGGTGCAACTTGAATCCGTCCCTGTTCGTGTTGTTACACCCTCCGACAACACACCGACGACAGTGAGAAAATGGCGGATTGCTTCCCGATGTGACGTCATCGCTCCGAGAGCGAATAATAGAAAGGCGTTTAATTCGCCAAAATTCACCCATTTAGAGTTCGGAAATCGGTTAAAAAAATATATGGTCTTTTTTCTGCAACATCAAGGTATATATTGACGCTTACATAGGTCTGGTGATAATGTTCCCCTTTAAAGTTAAAATCATAAAATACAATAATCATGAAAACAATTTAAAATCAAAGAGACTAGATAAAACACTTTCATATGCACAATTAAAATACTTTCATATGCACAATTAAAAGTGTTTTCAGCCTGGATTTGAACATTGCTAACATTGAGGCCTGTCTCACATCTTCTGAAATAATATTCCAGATTTCAGGATCATAAAACTGAAATGCAGCCTCACCTTGTTTCGTCCTGACTCTGGGCACCAGCAGGAGACCACTTCTCAGAGCCCGTGATGGTTCATTTGGAAACGACTTATACACAAGGAGAGCTTTTTGAAGTACATGTATATTCTCAGAGCAACAGGAAGCCAGTGCAGTGACCGAAGCACTGGACTAACATGGTCATGTTTCCTAATTATGGCTGTAGTTATTTATTATTTTAGTATTTGAGCAATTTATTGATTAGTTTTTTTGATTAATCGACAAATCTGGTAAAACACACTTTAAAGCCTTGATCTGTATTTTAAGGAAAATATTTGAAATAAACAATTATTTTTCTGCTTGGCATGAACTTAATTATTTTATTGTAATAAATGCACATCATTAACATTGGAAATTGCACGTGTACTATATATGCATTGATAAAAAAAACAAAAACAAAATACAACAACAACTGTCTGCTGTCCACATATTTAACGTTTCAGGCTCTCCATGTTGTCCGGATTGTATACATTTGTATTAGTTACACTCATTAAATGATTAATCAAAGCAACAGAATATAAAAAAATACTTGTTTCTATTATCAATTAATCGTTGCAGCCCTAGTAATGATGGATTTTTTCCTTATCCACAAAATGAATATCAACATTACTTCATCTTAAAGATAAATTTCCTTCAGTTGTTTTACCTTTGTAAACCAAACAAAATCAACCAAAATGTATTGGCAGGGTCATCGGTAAAATGACTGGAAACTAATTCCCCATAAGTCATTGACCATTTGCATTCTGACTTCTGATATACTTAAAATTGTGGTGTTCTGATTTTTTTGAAGGCTTGGACGTGGTTATTTTGTAATATAATAGGTTATTGTAAAATATTGTTTTTAAATTACAACAAACCAAAAGACTATCCAGTTTTGACATGATTTTGTAGGTTCCACTCTATCAGTATTCTCTTTCCCAATTTTCCTCATTTATTGATGTAAACAATAGTTTGCTAGTGGTGGAATCTCAAACACATTTACACCCCATCAAAAATCACATTTGTATAACCTCTAACATATTTCACATGTTCTTTTATACTGGGAATACTCTACAAATTAATTCAGTCAGGAACTCATATTGTTCAGATGAATAATGGTTATACAATCATGGCTAGGTAATGTATAATCACCGTTAACTTAACCCCTTATAGACAGCGGTCATGCACCGGCCAATCGGAAAGCAACCGGGCCATAATTAATGTTATGTTATTAATTATAACTACGTTGACTAGAATGAAATGTCATAATGGCAATGGGGAAATGGTCCATTGTCCGCAAACATTTGGAAGGACAATAGCAAGTGAGTCATAGGCAGATGTTTGCTTGAATAGCGCTGTTCTCCCTCTTGTGGTTTAGCATAAAAGAGGAAAAAATAATGACTGAGCTGTTCTGTCAGACCTTGCTTTGAAAAGGAAGGAATGCTCTGGTTCCCTAGTGATGAACTGATTCAAAAGACGTAATTCTATTCTCCCTTACCCGCTCTAATTTAGACTTCACATAATCCAGATAAAAGAATTCAGGCTTCTATAGAATATGAGTTTTTTGAGAAATATTTGATTAGATACACGTTTTGCAGCAATTTTTCAGATACAGTTGGGTCTGTCATTACTTTGACCACATGTTCACTTCATATTTAACTGGCTGGATTGTTGCACAATTAGGGATGTATAATGAGTACCGGTAATTTTTGGTATCAGTTTCAAATTAGGTTGATCCATGAGAACCGTGAAGATTCAGGATTAACGATACTGCTATCAGTATTTTTTGTTCCAGCCGACTGACAGACTTAAGACACGCTGTCACATTCAGTTGTTCCACGGTCGAATGCCTTCTCCAAGTCCACAAAGCACATGTAGCACATGTAGACTGGTGGGGCAAACTCAAGGACCCTGCCGAGAGTATAGAGCTGGTCCACAGACGGCGTGGCGAAGTTGGTAGAGTGGCCGTGCCAGCAATCGGACGGTTGCTGGTTACTGGGGTTCAATCCCCACCTTCTACCATCCTAGTCACGTCTGTTGTGTCCTTGGGCAAGACACTTCACCCCTTGCTCCTGATGGCTGCTGGTTAGCGCCTTGCATGGCAGCTCCCGCCATCAGTGTGTGAATGCCATCAGTGTGTGAATGTGTGTGTGAATGGGTAAATGTGGAAATACTGTCAAAGCGCTTTGAGTACCTTGAAGGTAGAAAAGCGCTATACAAGTATAACCCATTTATCATTTATTTATTATCACAGTTCCACGACCAGGACGAAAACCACATTTCTCCTCCTGAATCCTAGGTTCCACTATCCGGCGTAGCATCCTCTCTAGTACACCACCTGAATAGACCTTAGCGGGAAGGCTGGGGAGTGTGATCCCACGATACAGATAATATGTCACGACACATGCAAATATAAATTAAGTACACAGAGGACACAAGTAAAGGAAATTAAATGAGCTCAAATATACCTAAAACCGAGGCATAATGATGCAATATGTACAAACAGCTAGCCTAAATAGCATGTTAGCGTGCTTGCAGTCATGCAGTAACCAAATATGCCTGATTAGCACTCCAACAAGTCAATAACATCAACAAAGCTCACCTTTGTGCATTCAAGCACAGCATAAAAGGTCTGGTGGACAAAATGAGACAAAGAAGGAGTGGCATAAAACACGTTTCTCTGTGGCAGCATCGGAGAAAGTTGTGCAAAGTTGGTCAAAATTAGTAGGACAAATCAGCGCTTGCCAAATACTCTCATCAGTGAAGCATGTTTAATATAAACAGAGGGATTTCTAACAATTAGGAAGGTTTGTGTTATGTTAGTCGTCCTACAGAAACCATACTAAAATAATATATTTTTTCCTCCCATCTTTTTCCATTTTCATGCATTTTTGAAAAAGCTGCAGGGAGCCACAAGTGCGGCATGCGGCTCTAGGGTCGTGGGTTGCCGACCCCCGAGTTAGCATGTAGTAGTCAACATGGACAAAATCATCACAAAACCAAATGACATCGTACCAAAGTGGGAATATTTCAGTTTAAAACTCTGGAACAAGATGAGACTATCAATGTGCCTGGATACAACAAACCTGCACACTAGAAACACAACCGAGAGTCCACAGTCCACACTCCTTGTTTGGTGAACAAGCCAGGTCAGTGTAAACAAAACAGTGCAAAATAGTGTGCACGCATACAAAGTGAGCGTAATACATCGTCAAAGACATGCTGACATTTAATTGTGTTGGAAAATTACCATTTCGGGGACGGCAACCTAAGGGTTCTTGGTTTGATCCCCAGCTTCTGCCATCCTAGTCATGTCTGTTGTGTCTTTGAGTGATACACTTCCTTGCTCCTGATGGGTTGTGGTTAGTGTGTGAATGTGTGTGTGAATGGGTGAATGTGGAAATAGTGTCAAAGCGCTTTGAGTACCTTGAAGGTAGAAAAGCGCTATACAAGTATAACCCAATTTACCATTTCCAAAAGTGCTGCAAACGTTTGACATACATTGGTCAAGTCATGTCGATGTTCCTCACAGACTTAAGTTTTTTTTTTTTTGCATATAACCTGTTAATACATCTTATACTGTAGTGTTTACTTGTGTTGTGTTGGTACTATGCACTTTTCTTTAAAAAGTAAGTCAAGGAATGTACAATTCTACCTCTGCCTACATGTTCAAAAATAAAGTACACATTTGTTTGTCAATACTTTATTTGGCTATTTTATTTATTGTTATGCCAGTGCACATTATATAAAACCAGGGCCCATCATTGTTGCAGGAAGCGGAGCCCTGCACAGGACAGGACACGTTAGTCACTCAGTGCTGCAGCAAATGTTTCTTCTTTTGTCGATTTTTACAACTCAATATGGGTCTAAAAAGCCAACAAACCATGAAAGAAGGAGGGATTTGCTGGGGACTAAAAAATGACTTTTTTGTGAGGAGTAAAGCCAATAACCACAACATCATGGGTAACTACAGACACATTTTAAAGTGTCTCCGAAAACAAGGCATGCTGGACAGATTCCTGGTGCAGCAACGATTACGGTAAGTGAAGCCCAGCCTGGTCTGAGTAGGATCAACACAACAGGAAGAGAGAAGAGGGAACCCCGGAAGAAAGGGACTCTCTTTCGGCTTGAAGAAACACTGCTGCTACGCCCCCTTCCCTTCTTCTCTCTACCCCCGCTCCATTCATCATCATCATCATCATCATCATGTATCCCCTCCTCTCACTTGCATGCCATAAATAGTCTCCAACACAAGGTAAAAATTAGGACTTTAATATTATTATTTTTATTTTTTTATTTTTTTAAACATGGATTATCATGTTTTTGAAAGCACCAAGTAGGGACTTTTGTCTGTGTGCATGTTGACAGTGCAGATGCTGATGATGTGTTGTTTGGATAATACTATAAAGAGATAGTTAATACATTATTCCCTTGTTATGTTTGACATATTTGGTGTGTGTGTGTGAGACAGAGAAAAAAAATATATATATTTTATATATATATATATATATATATATATATATATATATATATATATATATATATATATATACACACTCTGAATACTGTCTTCCAAGGGACTTTTGTCGAGGCTAGAACCAATTATTTTATGTTTCAATCTTATGGAGAACGCTGCTTCAGTATACACACTTTTTGGTTTACGAACTATGTTCAAGTACCAATTGAGTTTGTAAATATAGGTTCCACTGTATAAGGTTTCCTTGTATATAATAATCAGAATGCAAGTAAGCATTTAAAAAGGCTATCAACTTTTATTTCTAATTACTGTAGAATTGCTTACCATTGTGCTGTAATTGGAAGGTAAATAACTTGGATAATGGACTCATTTCTGTGCGCAAAAGAAATACTTAAATATTGAACATCTTACATGAATTGATTAATTTATCAATCAACTATGATTGTTTTATGATGATTTATTTCCTGATTGTAATTAGAATGATGATTATTTTTATGATTATTTGTGTAGTTCTGTATTTTTCAGTAACATACTTTAGACTTAGACTTCCTTTTGTCGTCATTCAAATTTGAACTTTACAATACAGATAAGAACGACATTTTGTTGCATTAGATCGTTGTAGTGCAGGATTTAAATTGCCTTGTGTACAAATTGTGTTTTTTAGATATACTTGCCTTGCCTCAAAGTGCATTTTTTTTCCCAAACAAGGTCGGGCGTGGTCTTTTTGTTCGTTGCCATCACGTGGTAACGGCATTCTCGCTCACATGGGCTCATTTTGCCCATCCGGTTTGAAGTCGAAATATTACCACAACGGGACATTTGGCTCTGCAATGTATGGGCGACTAAGTATTTTTCTTCTTACGTATTAGTCCGCCTGTCTATTCTTCCGCTGATTAATATTTTAATTTTTTACAGTTTTAAAAAAAAATATGGGAGTGCTTTGGTAACTGCAAAATGCCACATAACACAGAACAGTTGAAACTAGGACCACCTGTACAGTAAATACCTTCTGAGTTTGATGACTACTGTGTCAGGAGGGTCAATAGATTTGTTGAAGAGATACAATTGCAATATGTGCCAGCAGTAGGAAATGTTTCTGAAATGTAAAAATATGATAATGGATTTTTGGGAACAAACTTCAGGAGAGTCAAATTAATAAATGCTAAACGATGTTGCCACATGAGCATGATTTAGTGTTCATCTCTTGAGAATATGTGAACAACTAATTACAGTGGAACGTACTTGAGTCCTTTCTGCTTATGTCAACAACCAGTATGTTGACCAATTCATTAAGTCTAGGTCCACTGTGTTCTTCTTTTTACTAAAAAGTCCCAAAAATGCGCTATTTTAGCCGCAGCATCCTGCCTAGGCCTCGAACCTGTGTCTGTACACACACTTTAGTTAACGTTGACATAATGTATACGGTCCAACACTTTTGTCGACATAAAATTTAAGATCTAAAGAGGGTCTGTTATTGGGACGTGTTACAGTACTGTTAACGTCATCATGATCACTAAAAGCGTGAAATGACAATAAAACTACCATATTTTCCGGGCTATAGAGTGCACCAGTATTTAAGCCGCACCCATCAAATTTTGGACGCAAAAATTCATATATATATATATATATATATATACACATACATATATATATACACATACATATATATATACACATACATATATATACACATATATATACACACATACAAACCCCGTTTCCATATGAGTTGGGAAATTGTGTTAAATGTAAATATAAATGGAATACAATGATTTGCAAATCCTTTTCAACCCATATTCAATTGAATGCACTACAAAGACAAGATATTTGATGTTCAAACTCATAAACTTTTTTTTTTTTGCAAATAATAATTAACTTAGAATTTCATGGCTGCAACACGTGCCAAAGTAGTTGGGAAAGAGCATGTTCACCACTGTGTTTATGGCCTTTCCTTTTAACAACACTCAGTAAACATTTGGGAACTGAGGAGACACATTTTTTAAGCTTCTCAGGTGGAATTCTTTCCCATTCTTGCTTGATGTACAGCTTAAGTTGTTCAACAGTCCGGGGGTCTCCGTTGTGGTATTTTAGGCTTCATAATGCGCCACACATTTTCAATGGGAGACAGGTCTGGACTACAGGCAGGCCAGTCTAGTACCCGCACTCTTTTACTATGAAGCCACGTTGATGTAACACGTGGCTTGGCATTGTCTTGCTGAAATAAGCAGGGGCGTCCATGGTAACATTGCTTGGATGGCAACATATGTTGCTCTAAAACCTGTATGTACCTTTCAGCATTAATGGCGCCTTCACAGATGTGTAAGTTACCCATGTCTTGGGCACTAACACACCCCCATACCATCACAGATGCTGGCTTTTCAAGTTTGTGCCTATACCAATCCGGATGGTTCTTTTCCTCTTTGGTCCGGAGGACACGACGTCCACAGTTTCCAAAAACAATTTGAAATGTGGACTTGTCAGACCACAGAACACTTTTCCACTTTGTATCAGTCCATCTTAGATGAGCTAAGGCCCAGCGAAGCCGACGGCTTTTGTGGGTGTTGCTGATAAACGGTTTTCGCCTTGCATAGTAGAGTTTTAACTTGCACTTACAGATGTAGCGACCAACTGTAGTTACTGACAGTGGGTTTCTGAAGTGTTCCTGAGCCCATGTGGTGATATCTTTTACACACTGATGTCGCTTGTTGATGCAGTACAGTCTGAGGGATCGAAGGTCACAGGCTTAGCTGCTTACGTGCAGTGATTTCTCCAGATTCTCTGAACCCTTTGATGATATTACGGACCGTAGATGGTGAAATCCCTAAATTCCTTGCAATAGCTGGTTGAGAAAGGTTTTTCTTAAACTGTTCAACAATTTGCTCACGCATTTGTTGACAAAGTGGTGACCCTCGCCCCGTCCTTGTTTGCGAATGACTGAGCATTTCATGGAATCTACTTTTATACCCAATCATGGTACCTACCTGTTCCCAATTTGCCTGTTCACCTGTGGGATGTTCCAAATAAGTTTGATGAGCATTCTTCAACTTTATCAGTATTTATTGCCACCTTTCCCAACTTCTTTGTCACGTGTTGCTGGCATCAAATTCTAAAGTTAATGATTATTTGCAACAAAAAAAATGTTTATCAGTTTGAACATCAAATATGTTGTCTTTGTAGCATATTCAACTGAATATGGGTTGAAAATGATTTGCAAATCATTGTATTCTGTTTATATTTACATCTAACACAATTTCCCAACTCGTATGGAAACGGGGTACAAAGCGTTGGAAAAAAGCTGTAGTTTATAGTCCGGAAAATACAGTACTCTCATTACACAGCATTGAAAAGTGCGCACTGTGCCTCCCTTTTCAGTGCAAAGTCAGCTTCAAATTAAAAGCGTGACGCTATTGTTGAAAAAATATGCATTTTAAATAGCCGATTAAAGAAAAAAACAACAACATTGTAATATTTGATCAACAGAAAGAGAGGTGCATTTTGAGCAGGGAAGATGATGCTCATGGAATGCCACAAGCTTTAATTAGCATAGTCTGCCTTGATGCTCAAGCTTGCACTGCAGAAGTTTCGCAGTCAAGCAAAGAGCTGTATATCCTCCCAAAGATGATGCAGCGCTAAATCAAGTTACCGAGACCTGAAACTGTCATGTTCTGTACCACTCAAATTACAGTGCTGTAGAGTGTGCTACACCTTCAAAGATGATGATTAAATTATGGGAGAACTAGGGCAAAAACAAGATAAAATTGTATTGGGAAAAGACTGAAGAAGAAAAAAGTAAATCTAAAACTGGAAATTCTGTATTGACACTAGCAAATACACTGAATACAATTCCTTTTTGCAATCCAAATATTGATGCACTATTATAGCTGTGTCGTTCAGCACTTGACTCGATGTGTGTGCACTGTAATTCCCAACATATGGTGGCAAAGGAATGCATTGTGACAAACGCAGATAAAAAAGATGCACCAAATGTTATTTTGAAAGATGTCCATAAGGTTGACAGTTGGGCTGATTTGACCCTCCCGGGAAATCAAGAGAGTTGGCATCTCATTTGGAACCAAACTATTTTCACACCATAGACAATGTGCAATGTCATTTGACTTTCGTATTGTGTTGTGTTTTGAATGACACTTGTCGCACAAATATACTCATCACTGCAAGCAATGCAGGTTGCCATTACAACATTGGTTCTAAAGCTGCTATGTTGTGCATAGGGATATAACAATAAACGGTAATAATGATAACACGGTAAAACTACCGACAGTTAGTATTACCGTTTTAAATTAAAATCATCGAAATACCAAGAGTGATAACTGTACTTTGATTAACTCACAAACTGATTGGCACCAACTCGCTAGCTTATATGTTAACATGAAAACAAGAGTCATTAACAGCTTTCACCATTAAGGAACAACATCCGGCAATATAAAATTATATAAACACATTGCTGTCTGAGCAACTGGGATATGTAATGGTGCAGTTTTCAGAGTGTTCGTTCTTTACTCGGAGGAAAAAAAGACAGCGGTGTTTCACGGTGCGTTCAAGGAACGCTAAACAGAAATAATGAAATATAATAATATATGTCATTTGTTACGCACTTTTCATTTAGATACATCTTAACGTGCTACAGTACAAACTAGGGTTGTACGTTATACCGGTATTAGTATAGTACCGCGATAATAATGAATCATATTCGGTACTATACCGCCTCTAAAAAGTACCGGACCATGTACTGGACTTTGAATATGACCAATGTATGATCCTGTAATGACTTGGTATCGGATTGATACCCAACTGTGTGGTATCATCCAAAACTAATGTAAAGCATCCAAACAGAAAAATAAATGATTATTACATTTTAACAGAAGTGTAGATAGAACATGTTAAAAGAGAAAGTAAGTAGATATTAACAGTAAATGAACAAGTAGATTAATAATTATTTGTCTACCACTTGTCCTTAATAATTTTGACGAAATAATAGAATGGAAAATGACACAATATGTTACTGCATATGTCAGCAGCTTAATTAGGAGCCTTGTTTGCTTACTTACTACTGAAAGACAAGTTGTCTTGTATGTTCACTATTTTATTTAAGGAGAAACTTGCAATAAGAAACATATGTTTAATGTACCCTAGGATTTTTTGTTAAAATAAAGCCAATAATGCAATTTTTTGTGGTCCCCTTTATTTTTTTTAAAGTATCGAAAAGTACCAAATACATTTTGGTACCGGTACCATAATATTGGTATCGGGAGAACACTAATACAAACCAATTTAAAGCAATAAAACTTTAGCCATTAAAACAGATAAAATAGTAAGACGAAAATACTATCAGTGAATCAAAACAAACACAAAACATGCAGTCAATGCCGTTGTGTCTTTGGGCAAGACACTTGGCCCACCTGCTCCCTGTGCCACCCAAACTGGTTTAAATGTATCTTAAGGATGTACTGTATATAATCACTATGTAAAGCGCTTTGAGTTTCTAGAGAAAATCGCTATGTAAATATGATTCACTTCGCTTTACTTCAAAACAATGGGTTTTCTAACAGTGTCTATTTATTTTAGTTATTTAAAAAAATAACTTGGTTAAAAGATTTTAATGTGTGTATAAGTATTTTTTGAGCACATTCAACAATCATAATGTGGAATTTTCACATTGTTAAAACCCCAGTTGTGCATTATATTTCTTAATACATTACTGTATGGTCAAAGAAAACTAAGTTTTTCCTTTCCACTTTCTCATGCACACCAAATCAATAATAAGCTTAAAAAACAAAAAAAGGAAAACATCACTGTTTGGAATTTTGCCCATCATCCCTAATCCTTTTGTAAGAGAAGAACAAACATTTTGTCCTTTTCTGCAAGTTCCTTATAGTGAAAAACTGCTAACACGAGGTGGATACAAATGCAGGTAATGGGGATACACCTATTTCGCTTATAAAGCCCTCAAAAAACATCCAAAAACCACTAACAATGCTCCATTTACATGCCGTGACAAACATATTAACCAAGCTGTGGCAAACATCAAGGAACTACTTTTCTGGCATAGTGACACACCGCCTTGCTTACAGCGCCTCAGGCCACTACTGAGAGGCAATGCCAGCTACTGGAGCTGCTGCTTTCGTTTCGCCTTTAAATTTGGAAAAGTTAATGCTGGATTATAAATGATGCCTCGTATGTATGGCAGAATAGTACAGTGCAAGGTTGCTACAATAATCATAGAGGTTGGTCAAATAAGAAATTCCATATGCTACCAGCTAATAATCCGGATTGATTGAAGCAATAGATACTGGCCCTCAACTTAGACCCAACTATATCACTCAGAAAACCAAGCAAGATGCTTGTTTGGTTTTAGCATTTTTTTTTCTTTATTCAAGGACTATTCTCAATTTACCAGTTCAACGAGGATGCCAAGTCTTCTGCTGAAAGATACAACCATCCAATCAAGTGGCATTCCAGGGAAAGCGGACATTGTAAGTGGCATTTTGCTATGTTATTCACTCTGTGAAATCAACGCACCCAGGACAGAAAATCCAATAATGCTAACAATGACCAAAATACTGTAAATATTACATGTTAACAAGAATGTGCCTGTTAATACATAGTTATATTCGGTGTTCGTTTTGTTGATTAAACATTTTCGGCAACTACCTATTTTCCATTGACTACAATAGGACAATAACTAATCAAAATAAAAGCATGTTGACTTAAACTGTGACCAAATTGACCATTTAGTCAACAAATAAAAATGAGACAAAAATGTGAAGATCCAATCATATTTAATTTCTTCTTTGGGCGGATGGAACAAGTTAGGACTCTAAACGATCATGGTTGTATGTGGGAGTGGGTAAATCACGGAGGCGATCCAATCAGAACTACTGTCTTTGCAAGGCACTGTGGTTTGATTTTTCACTGTGAAAACTACACAGCATTTTCACACACCTCAATATAAACATTTTTCTATACATGGAAGAAAGAGAAGACATATAGGCACCCTTCATCTTTGCCGCGGTAGAAAACAAGACATGAGGACAGTTGAAGGTTCTTTCCATAAACCGAGAAGTTGGTAAAATGTAACATTCAACTCAAACCCAGAGGTGGTGAGAAATACACAAAAGACGCTCATTTGAACCCACCTATTTTTTTCAACCCTTCGCGAGAACTATGATTAATTCTTCATCTAAACGTGAAGATATGAACATCCCATCAGTCGGCATCCTAGTGAGAGCCGAAATTGGACACTAAGTGATTGTTTTATTATGTTAATAGTTTGTATGTCTGGTTTAGAACGTAGCGATACTCCTACATGATGCATAGTGTTTCACTAAAGCTGCATCTATTTAACACACAGCTTCTAAAACTTGCATCTCATCTTCCTTATATTCAGGCTGAAATAATAAGAGGGTCTATATACTCATTTGTCCCAAAGTAGTTGTACTTATCGCTCATGAAGACTGCCATGATTAGTAGTGTTGTTGTGGTTGAAGGGAAAAGTGAACGTTGTGATGGTGAACTTGTGAAATTAATACGCCACCGTGTGCTTAAACTGACCAAAATACGTAAATATTACATGTAATTATGAATGTGACTGTTATGACATTACATATATACTTACAGCATGTATAAAAAACATTTATGGAGGTGTTTGGATGTTTTTTAAAGTGCTTTGTAGGCAGGAATAGAGTGACTTCCAATGGCTCCATTGCTGACTATTACTTGTTTATTTACTGGCTCGAACAGTGTTTTTCAACCTCTGTGCTGCGGCACACTAGTGTGCCGTGAGATATTGTCTGGTGTACCGTGGGAAATTATGCAACTTCACCTAATTGGTCCAAAATATATTTTTTGCAAATCAATAATAATCTGCAAATAATGTGCCGTTCCTTAGTGTCTGTGCTGTGTAAAACTCGGCAGGGTAACCACGTAATACTCCATGTCAGTAGGTGGCAGCAGGTAGTTAAAGGGGAACATTATCACCAGACCTATGTAAGCGTCAATATATACCTTGATGTTGCAGAAAAAAGACCATATATTTTTTGAACCGATTTCCGAACTCTAAATGGGTGAATTTTGACGAATTAAACGCCTTTCTAATATTCGCTCTCGGAGCGATGACGTCACAACGTGGCGTCACATCGGGAAGCAATCCGCCATTTTCTCAAACACCGAGTCAAATCAGCTCTGTTATTTTCCGTTTCTTCGACTGTTTTCCGTACCTTGGAGACATCATGCCTCGTCGGTGTGTTGTCGGAGGGTGTAACAACACGAACAGGGACGGATTCAAGTTGCACCAGTGGCCCAAAGATGCGAAAGTGGCAAGAAATTGGACGTTTGTTCCGCACACTTTACCGACGAAAGCTATGCTACGACAGAGATGGCAAGAATGTGTGGATATCCTGCGACACTCAAAGCAGATGCATTTCCAACGATAAAGTCAAAGAAATCTGCCGCCAGACCCCCATTGAATCTGCCGGAGTGTGTGAGCAATTCAGGGACAAAGGTCCTCGGTAGCGCAGCAAGCAATGGCGGCAGTTTGTTCCCGCAGACGAGCGAGCTAAACCCCCTATCGACCCTAGCTTCCCTGGCCTGCTGACATCAACTCAAAAACTGGACAGATCAGCTTTCAGGAAAAGAGCGTGGATGAGGGTATGTCTACAGAATATATTAATTGATGAAAATTGGGCTGTCTGCACTCTCAAAGTGCATGTTGTTGCCAAATGTATTTCATATGCTGTAAACCTAGTTCATAGTTGTTAGTTTCCTTTAATGCCAAACAAACACATACCAATCGTTGGTTAGAAGGCGACCGCCGGATTCGTCCTCGCTTTCTCCCGTGTCGCTGGCTGTCGTGTCGTTTTCGTCGGTTTCGCTTGCATACGGTTCAAACCGATATGGCTCAATAACTTCAGTTTCTTCTTCAATTTCGTTTTCGCTACCTGCATCCACACTACAACCATCCGTTTCAATACATAATACGTAATCTGTTGAATCGCTTAAGCCGCTGAAATCCGAGTCTGAATCCGAGCTAATGTCGCTATAGCTTGCTGTTCTTTCCGCCATGTTTGTTTGTTTTGGCTTCACTATGTGACGTCACAAGAAAATGGACGGGTGGTTAAAATCAGGCACTTTGAAGCTTTTTTTTAGGGATATTGCGTGATGGGTAAAATGTTTTTTAAAAACTTCAAAAAATATAATAAGCCACTGGGAACTGATTTTTAATGGTTTTAACAATTCTGAAATTGTGATAATGTTCCCCTTTAATTGCTTTGCAAAAGTCTGATTGTGTCGGGTGAGACAAGGATGTTTTTTTGTGATCCCAATATGCAGACCACAGCGGGAGTCAGCCTGCAGGTAAAAAGGTATGTAATGCTTGAACCAAAAATTAACTGCCATGAGTTCCCGGCGAGAAGACAAAAGCTGTCTTTGAGCCTACCAAGAAGAAGGCTTGTAAAACTCCACTGTGTAGGGTGGGAAGCAACATGAAGGTGTTCTGGTTCTTTGATGTATTGTAATCCACAAATTTTGTCTGACCCAAGAACTACAAAGCGGAGAGGAAGCAGGACCAGACTCTCCTCCAGGCGACCTTTTCTTTGAACTCTTTTACGACCTTTTTTTTTAACTGTCTGTAACCAAATGCAATGCTGTTTACGACCCCCGTCCCTTAGAAACAGCTGTTGCCATGTAATCAGGGAAAGTCCAAATAAAAGAGGAGGCGTACAATCTTTCGTCAGAGCGTAGTGAGACTGTACAAAGAGTACAGTCCAGACGTCTCTCCTCAATTGAGCCACATTTAATTCTGTCTCTGTTTAATTCATTGCTTCTTGTCTTGTTTAATAGATGTCTTCAGTGTTTGAACCTGACAGAACAAAAGGGAAAGGGAAAGGGAAAGGAAAAGGCAATGTCTATGCAAAACGAAAGTAAAACTGAACTGGCTACAAAGTAAACAGAAACAGAATGCTGGACGACAGCAAAAACTTATGGCGTCCACAAAGTACATCCGTACATGACATGACAATCAAAAATGTCCACACAAAGAAGGATAGCAACAACGCAAATAGCCTTGCTTGCTAACACAAAGCAGGTGCGCGGAATAGCGCTCAAAGAAAGACATGAACCTGCTACAGGAAAACACCAACAAAACAAGAAGGGCCACCAAAATAACTGCGCAAAACAAGAACTAAAGCGCTTCACAGGAAAACACCAACAAACTCAAAATAAGGCACGACGACCTGGTGGAGTTACATTTTTTAACGTTTTCTGCTGGTGGTGTGCCTCCAAGATTTTTTAATGAAAAAAAATTGTGCCTTGCCTTAAAAAAAGGTTGAAAAACACTGGGCTAGAGTGCATAAAAAAGAAAAAAACATGTGTGCTTGTCTTACATAATGACTGTCAATGATAGTCAAAATTCCCCCCCCCCAAAAAAGTCCTTTAAATTGTTATAAATGTTGTGTATTTAAATACATTGTCCCTCGCAACTTTACGGTCCACTCATTATGACCATCACAGTAACATTGAGATTTGCGAGCCCATTTAAGTTTTTGTGTTAAACTTGCATAGGTTTTAAAGTGTATGAAGTGTTTTTGGAGCATAGGAAGTGTTTACGTGTTAAGTGTGTGTGAAATATGTGTGAAGGCATTTAACAAACTTTAAATGTATGTACAATATTCATAAAAATTATTTAAAAAAATAGCATTCCTACTGTGTACTCCGCCTTCCGCCTTAATGCAGATGAGATAGGCTCCAGCACCCCCCGCGACCCCAAAAAAGGGACAAGCGGCAGAAAATGGATGGATGGATAGCATTCCTACTTTGCAAAAATTCACAGAGGGGTTCTGGAATGTAACCTCCAGACAACTGAGGGAACAGTAACAGAAATAAAACTTGCTCCAGTTATCCCCTAATTTCAATTAAATTATAATATTCTCTCTTCTGGGAAAATACTTTAATAGCAGAAATAACATTACAGCATTTAAGGCAGTTGCATTTTCTTTAGGGTTTTCTTTACAGCAAGCTTAAGTCTATATAATGAGCTATTGCCACCCCTGCATTTTTGTATATTGTATTTTTGGAAGGTATGACACGGTACTGCCCTACATGTGTCACAAGCAAATTTCCCTGAGGACAGATGTTCCCATTAAAAAATGTTTAATGTGGCTTTTGGGTGCTGCTGGAGGAGTTACTCTGTGGCTCGTTTAGGCTGGACGGATAAATCGGGATTATAATGGGTTACGAAGTCTATTCCTGAGGCAAGAAAATATCAAGGTGTGTTTTCCCAACTCACCATTATGTCTTTAAGAATATTTCAGTTTAAATGAGCTACATAACTAAGACCATGAACAATAGAAGCTATATAATTTATAATTAACTTGATTATTAAGGGATGCAATTTTTCGAGTCCTTACAGCCTTCAATCGTGCATAAAGACAGTGGTCATTCTAAAGACAAACCAGCACTAATCTACACTTCTGAGCATGACGCTTAAATAGATTTCTTTGAGTAGGAATCTCTTTTTAATATGATTGCCTATGTAAAAATATGGGGCTCATAAGGTTTGTATTAAAAGGGTGATTACATGTAAATGAGTTTTGACGAAGGTCTCACAAGGATGTAATTTAGATAGCAGTTGGCTCTTTAAAGAACGTGTTCTAAACCTGCTTCATGTGTTTTGAAGTAACTTTTGTTGTGATTTGGCACTACATTAATACAGCGGAACCTTGATTTTTGAACTTAATTGGTTCTTGAATGGGGTTTGTAAATCGAAAAGTTTCTCCATAAAAAACAATGTAAATATGAATAATGGGTTCCAGTCTGGACAAAGTCCATATTTTAGTGAAGGTTTGTACACGTTGAACACAATATAAAATGCTATACTGTAATGGATATCTTTCCTTTTATTAACAATCCAAACAACAACAACAAGCTGCTGTCCTGCAAACGTAATACACACAGAAGTCACCATGGTGCCCTCACAAACGATCAGAAATCACACACATTTTTAACTTTAACAACCACATTGCTACAACAATACACATTTAAAAAAGTAAAATCCAGTTACCGGTACAGTACATTAGCATCGGCGAAAGAGGGGCTGACTAGAAAGGGGCAAAAACAGAGGGATAATTTTTTATTTATGTTTGAAAATGCATTATTTAGGCAAAAAAATTGGTCAAATGCGCTTTTGTATGCATTAATTTTACAAATAATAGGCCGTAGTCAAAAGTGACACAGCAAGGAATGGTGATATGATTACTTAATAAATATTGTCAAAAACAGCGATAGAGTGAAGCTGCAAAATCTAAAAGCGTGACGTGGCGAGGGACAACTGTAGCAATCAAAATCGGATGATATGAAAAAAAATTTTTTTTTTTTTTTTGCCATAATTGCTTAGTCCGAGCATGAAGATAGGTTCAAAGTATCTACAGTGTCTTTTCCAATCTAAAATGTCAAAAAATTGTTTTATTGTAAAATGTGTTAATACGGAGAGCTAGTGTGTCTGTTGTACCTCTGTAAATAGGATAACCAAATAAAGCAGAAAGTTAAGCACAACTTTATCAGGAAAAAAAAATTAATCACATAACCACAAACTACAATTTGGAGTTTCAATCACACTAGGGAAGCAAATACATTTCTCCAAAAGAAACAATGTAAATATGAATAATGGGTTCCAGCCTCAACAAAAGTCCATATTTTAGTGAAGGTTTGTATACTTTGAAATCAATATAAAATGCTACACAGTAATGAATATCAAATAAACATAAGGGGTGATGGCTCACCTTTCTCTTTATTAACAATCCAAAACATCAACAACAAGCTGCTGTTGTTGATGCGCTGCTCCACACACAGCACTATGGTGCCCTCACAAATGATCAGAAATCACACACGTCCTTAACTTTAACAACCATATTGCTACAACAATACACATTTTAAAAAGTAAAATCCACTTACTGTACATTAACATTGGCGAAAGAGGAGCTGACTCGAAAGACATAGGGAGAACGGGGGAGTCGGGGGTAGGTGCATGATTGTGTGCCTTCAAAGACACGCTGCTGAACAAGAGTAGCTCTTCTCTCCGTTGTGAAATAAGTCTGCTTTGGCATATTTTTTCTGGAAAATTCTGGTCTAATTACAAATAAAACTTTCTGTGGTACGAAGCCTGCTTTGTCGATTCTTCCAAATATGTGAGCACCATTAAGGTACTCCTTGCAAATAGCCTTATTTTTAAACCCTAGGATTCCCTCCTTTCCACGCTGGTCTGTGGTCTTTATGGCACTCATTGAGTTGGCAAAATGGACCATACACACAAAAGGCATGCATGATGCAGTGCTGAGAAGTGACTAGTACTGTCCTGGGCAACAAGTGGCATGGAGGTCCCTGAAGTGGAGGTCTCCGCCTTCCCAAAAATGCTGCGCTCTGCTTTTTGCCTGCAGGCGTGACAACATGAATGACTGAATGAAGCGTTGGTTCACAGACACACACAGAGGCATATTTGGTTTGATCTAAAAGTTCATAAATCAAAAAGTTTGCAAATTGAAAAAGACAATTCCTAAATATACAATTACAACATTAGGAAGAATGATGTCAGGGTAACACGAGCACATGCACTTCACTGAAGCTTTTTTTCTGAGAACGACATGTTTTTCCACTTGTAGTGATGTGAATTAAACATGAAAGGTGTGAAACCACCTTTACAAAATAAATTCACCACTTTAATTATTTTGCCAGTACAAGTAAACATGTTTGGAATCTCGAAGGGAGCTAATTATGCATTCTTCTCCTCCAGTAATTTACATGAATTATTTAGAAATGAGTGTCGAAGCATGACTAGTACAAACTATCACTGCCTGCTTTCAGGTTTTCTAATGGACAACGTCAGGCCCCTTTTATTTTAGAATAAAACTTATATTTAGGGGTCAGTTAACATCTTACAACATTTCAATAAAAACAAACATACAAGATCAACTTAGTATTTGGTAGTTTTAAACACACTGCATTTTAATTAGGTGTGGGTCCCAAAAGCCTCAAGACAAATCATTTGTATGTACTCCTATTAATAAGAGAACATAATGAAGTAATCAATAAGGTAAGAATTGCGAGTCTTTCATTAACTTGAACTAACCTCTGATTTTGCAGCCTCGATTGGCATATATCCCTTGGGGCAGATTGTATTAACTACTGCTAATTAAACGTAATTACAAATCAGTGTAGCTGCCTGATGAATGTGTTTGCAGAAAATGCCCATCCAAAGATTATTTGTGATATCCTCTCACTTCTTCAACACAGTGGACCACTAAGTTCTGTTATAGCACCACAAGATGAACACAAGTGCAAAATGACTTCTTACACCCAAGCATCAGATTATAGTGGTGAGATCTGTAAACATGGACATTTCCATGGGCGGTGGTCTTGACGATCATGTGAAATTAGAAAGAAAAACATGAATTGTCCATGTTCAGCAATGGCTATCAAGGGGAGAGAACAAACGAGTGGAAGCAGGGGAAAAGACGCCATTTTAGCAAAGAATATTGTAGGCTGATAACAAATTTTGCTCGACGATATATTGACCTACAAATTATTGTCGATAAACAATATTATTGCCATCATTTTGTTTTTGAGACCAAATTACCCACTGATGTAATGGCAATCCATAATAATGCAAGTATACCCTTTCAATGCAATTAACTTGTATTTCTCGTATATTTCAACATTGTAATTGAAATTTTAACTTTTAAAAACCAAGTTAAATAAAACAAACAAATAATAACAATCAAATATACTCTGTCTGTAAGCAAAATTTTGCACTTGAATACAAATCACCACCAAAAGCACAAGGTTCCGTCTTTCTTAAAGAGGGGGTGGGGGACCCTCAAATATACACAACCAAAACAATAAACAATTATAAATACAATTATTGTGACCAAAATGATCATGGTTGTCATTATTATCGTAGTATTGTTGAATGTGCTCAAAAAGTACTTCTTCGCACACTCAAATCTTTTAACCAAGTTGTATTTGTTTTTCAATAACTGAAATAAATAGACACACAATTTAAAAAAGTTAAAAAGTTAAATGATTGTCACACACACACTAGGTGTGGTGAAATTATCCTCTGCATTTGACCCATCCCCTTGTTCACCCCCTGGGAAGTGAGAGGAGCAGTGAGCAGCAGCGGTGGCCGTGCCCGGGGATCATTTTTGCTGATTTAACCCCCAATTCCAACCCTTGATGCTGAGTGCCAAGCAGGGAGGTGTTGGGTCCCATTTTTATAGTCTTTGGTATGACTCGGACGGGGTTTGAACTCACGACCTACCGATCTTAGGGCGGACACTCTAACCACAAGGCTACTGATACTTTCTTGGCAGAAGAAACATCAAATATTGTTCTGGCTTGATAAGAGACATATCATTTTTATTTTTAAAATTTATTTTGGGACGGTATAGCTCGGTTGGGACGGTATAGCTCGGTTGGTAGAGTGGCCGTGCCAGCAACTTGAGGGTTGCAGGTTCGATCCCCGCTTCCGCCATCCTAGTCACTGCTGTTGTGTCCTTGGGCAAGACACTTTACCCACCTGCTCCCAGTGCCACCCACACTGGTTTAAATGTAACTTAGATATTGGGTTTCACAATGTAAAGCGCTTTGAGTCACTTGAGAAAAAGCGCTATATAAATGTAATTCACTTCACTTCACATTTGTGTGTTTAAATATGTTTATCTTTTTCCATTTTAAATGGTAAAGGGTGATCAATTTCGGTGGCAGAGGGGTTAGTGCATCTGCCTCACAATACGAAGGTCCTGAGTAGTCTTGGGTTCAATCCCGGGCTCGGGATCTTTCTGTGTGGAGTTTGCATGTTCTCCCCGTGACAGCGTGGGTTCCCTCCGGGTACTCCGGCTTCCTCCCACCTCCAAAGACATGCACCTGGGGATAATAAGTTGATTGGCAACACTAAATTGGCCCTAGTGTGTGGATGTGAGTGTGAATGTTGTCTGTCTATCTGCCAGGGTGTACCCCGCCTTCCGCCCGATTGTAGCTGAGATAGGCTCCAGCGCCCCCCGCGACCCCAAAGGGAATAAGCGGTAGAAAATGGATGGATGGAAAGGGTGATCAATTTCGGTCTGTGTGACGTCACGGGAGTTCACTTCCTGTTGAAGGGACGTTAGTCTGTTTCAACTCGAAACTGTCGAGTCTATCGATAACTGTGGAAAAACAGCACATCACATATTCAATGTAATTACTGTAGCTCAGTTGTTCAAACAGTAATGGGTTGCTACAAGTTTAGATTGGGGAATGCCATTTTGTAGCGGGAAAAGCGTTAATGTCTGTTGTTAACATGTTAGCATCTAAGCTAGGTAGCAAGCTGGCGCCAGTCCGTCCGTCCGTATCAAAGTGTGGTTATGAATGACGTATTTTCGACCATTTTAATTGAATATGGTAATGCTATCCGTCAGGAGTTTTACACCGGTTATCATTACTACTGTTTATTTGTAGTACAAACGCCCACAGCCACAGAAACCAATGCAAAAGAGTGACCACTCTTGCAGACCGTCTCGCTCGCTGAACATGAATATTAACAAATCACAAACAAAATCTTCGATATGAACGTAAGTGCCGCATGCGCCTTGGGAGGCACTGGTTGACCAGGCCTGCATAATGTGATGCTAACGGGCCAGCGGCATCGCTTCGCCGCACAAACAGTCAAAGACACCAAATGAAAGACAAGATTATTCACCCCCTTCTTTTCATTCCGCTGGGGCACAAAAGTGGGCAGCTGCTGAAACCCATGAAAAGTGTGAATGCTCCTGAAGCATGCACATGGCGATTTATCCACGCTGGAAAACTTACTGAGTTAATTTTCATTTATCGTCAGTTAATTGAACTATCTTATTAGGAGGAGAAAAGACAAGCGGTAGGAAATGGATGGATGGATGGAAGGTGAGTCCTTCAATCCCAGGGACACCATACCTACCGTCAAGCATGGTGGCGGTAGTATTATGCTCTGGGTCTGTTTTGCTGCCAATGGAACTGGTGCTTTACAGAGAGTAAATGGGACAATGAAAAATAAGGACTACCTCCAAATTCTTCAGGACAACCTAAAATCATCAGCCCGGAAGTTGGGTGTTCCAACAGGACAATGACCCCAAAACACACGTCAAACGTGGTAAAGGAATGGCTAAATCAGGCTACAAAATATGTTTTAGAATGGCCTTCCCAAAGTCCTGACTTGAACGTGTGGACAATGCTAAAGAAACAAGTCCATGTCAGAAAACCAACAAATTTTGTCAAGAGGAGTGGTCAAAAATTCAACCAGAAGCTTGCCAGAAGCTTGTAGATGGCTACCAAAAGCTTGCCAAAGTACATGTATTTATTTATATATACATATATATATATATATATATATATATATATATATATATATATATATATATATATATATATATATATATATATATACACACACACACACACATTTTATAATATATATATTTAATAATATAAAATTTATATTTGTATATATATATATATATATATATATATATATATATATATATATATACACACACACACACACACACACACACACACACACACACACACACACACACACACACACACACACACAGTCATGGCCAAAAATTTTGGCACCCCTACATCTCTGTCAGATAATGCACCACTTCTTTCAGAAAATATAGGTTGAAAGGCATTTGCAAATCATTGTATTCTGTTTTTATTTATGATTTACACAACATGCCAACTCCACTGGCTTTGGGTTTTGTATATAACAACGGTTATATGGACTAAAACGGATATACCGAAAGGCGATCCATCCATCCATCAATTTTCTACCGCTTGTCCCTTACGGGGTCGCGGGGGATGCTGGAGCCTATCTTAGCTGCATACGGGCGGAAGGCGGGGTCGATATACGGTATATATCAGTATCTTAAACAAAACGTGCAAATTGCTAAAGGTTGGCTTGCTTACCCAAAGTCAACTTGAAAAAACTTCCCCAGCCAGCTGGAAAAAACAGTCCATTGAGGGAGTTACTATAATATTGATCATGTTGTACACAGCACACAATGCTTGTTATTGCAACTACGAGCTAGCTGTGTACAAACAAAACATTAAATGTGAGCTAATACTTTACAAATACTGTAATATGATTGTTCATGTTTTTCAGTCAGTACCGATTGGTGTCCTATCGCATTGTGTTGTGCATTACAAACTCAAAATCCATTCAGCTGCTGACGCAAAAGCAAGCTTATCTCTTGCCGTAGCTACTTACGGCTAATGACATAGTATGCCGTCCCAAGACGATGTGTTAGTACGCAAAAAAAAAAAAAAAAGACATCCTTAGTGTCCCTTCCATCCATCCATCCATCCATCTTCTTCCGCTTATCCGAGGTCGGGTCGCGGGGGCAGCAGCTTAAGCAGGAAAGCCCAGACTTCCCTCTCCCCAGCCACTTCGTCCAGCTCCTCCCGGGGGATCCCGAGGCGTTCCTAGGCCAGCCGGGAGACATAGTCTTCCCAACATGTCCTGGGTCTTCCCCGTGGCCTCCTACCGGTTGGACGTGCCCTAAACACCTCCTTAGGGAGGCGCTCGGGTGGCATTCTGACCAGATGCCCGAACCACCTCATCTGGCTCCTCTCGATGTGGAGGAGCAGCGGCTTTACTTTGAGCTCCTCCCGGATGGCAGAGCTTCTTACCCTATCTCTAAGGGAGAGCCCCGCCACCCGGCGGAGGAAACTCATTTCGGCCGCTTGTACCTGTGATCTTGTCCTTTCGGTCATGACCCAAAGCTCATGACCATAGGTGAGGATGGGAACGTAGATCGACCGGTAAATTGAGAGCTTTGCCTTCCGGCTCAGCTCCTTCTTCACCACAACGGATCGATACAGCGTCCGCATTACTGAAGACGCCGCACCGATCCGCCTGTCGATCTCACGATCCACTCTTCCCTCACTTGTGAACAAGACTCCGAGGTACTTGAACTCCTCCACTTGGGGCAAGATCTCCTCCCCAACCCGGAGATGGCACTCCACCCTTTTCCGGGCGAGAACCATGGACTCAGGCTTGGAGGTGCTGATTTTTAGTGTCTTAGTGTCCCCTCTTACAATAACAATGTCGCTACAGCTTGGTTGTTATACAGGTTACAGAAAATAAATTAAGTATTGTTGGTGGTTTTTTGATGCATTTTTAAAGTGATTTAGTGGCAGAATGGATTGCTCCCATTAGCTGCATTGCCAGCCACCTAGAACGAGCTGATTTTTACAAATTAGAATGCAAAAAAAAAAAAAAAAACTTTCGTCTTCTTGTCTCTCATTAGGATTGAGAACAATAAGCGAACATTCCAAAAAAAATCTGCAGTTCCCTTTAAGGGCTATATAAATGAACTTTGATTGACTGATTGACTGATATAAATATTTTGGTTTACGAACCATGTTCAAGTACCAATGAAGTTTGTAAATTGCAGTTCCACTGTACACTGTCAGACAGAGGGGATGTGCGTTTGTGATTGGCATTGAAAGGCATTTATCAACAATGACAATCAAGTACTTTTTCACAATGCTGATCAGTGGCCAATAGATCGAAAATCCCTGGTAATACCAATAACACTACAGGGGAACTTCTAGTATTAGTATCTTTTTTCATGCCTGAGCGATACACAAGCCTCCAGCTATGTGGCAGCAGTGCTCAAACTATTTACAGGCTAACTAAGGCCCCGTTTACACTAACCCAGATAAGGTTACACCTAACCTTATCCGTGTCCACACACAACAATGCCACCGTTTAAGACCCCCGCACCCCTCAGTCCACCGGCGCAACGCGACCTAGTACGCAAGCGAGAAAAAATAAATTAAAAAATCCATCTGCTCCAATCTCTCCAGTAGATGACTTTACTTCACTGTGAAGTTATTTAAAAGAGCTATATTGTAAATAGTTTGCTGTGCATTTTACAGTTGTTTGCTGTGTTTTGTGTGCAAGTTTTTAAATTAAAATGTATCTCCTTTGAACAATATCCAGTGTTGTGGTATTTCAATTAACTAGAATCCAGTGTGCTGTGGGGCCCTATTGTAGTGAATCACACCTGAGACATCATACATTAATCACATGTTTAATCGACATGAGAAAGTAGACAATGCGATAAAGAACATTTTACAACAATTAATCTAGGGATCTAAATATCTGGTCAGGACACTCCTCACTCTTTTTCCTTCACCTTCATTTTCCATTTTCATAAAGCAATATTTGTAGTCACACACTGGCTGTATCACATCCACGGGAGGAAAGGACAAAGTTTTTCGCTAAGTAGAATCACAGCTGACCCGGAAATTTGAAAGTTCTCTTGCCGTCTAAGAATTGTTGTATCCGAAATAGCTGCAATCGCCCGTTGCCTTCTCTTAAGGTATTGATTTGTCATTTCCAAAAGCGCCTGTACATGTAGAAGAAGGAGAAACACGGGCATGTCTGGATGATCCGCCTCCATCTTTGTTATGAAGCTGGCTGTGGTGCGGTCTTTCTGGCGTCACTTCCCCTCCGAACTCAGTTCATGAACGATCAATGAGTCCATACAAAGCTAAGTGCCGGAGATAACGCTGGTTTAGTGTGGCCGAAACGGGGCTTAGGCTAAATAATTATCCGTTTAAGTTTATCCGGCTTAGTGTAGACATGGCCGAAGTAATATGACCAAGTATACGTCATTTACCATGAATATGGACGGTAGAGTGTCTGCCCTGAGATCGGTAGGTTGTGAGTTCAAACCCCGGCCGAGTCATACCAAAGACTATAAAAATGGGAGCCATTACCTCCCTGCTTGGCACTCAGCATCAAGGGTTGGAATTGGGGGTTAAATCACCAAAAATGATTCCCGGGCGCGGCCACCCCTGCTGCCCACTGCTCCCCTCACCTCCCAGGGGGTGATCAAGGGTGATGGGTCAAATGGAGAGAATAATTTAAAGTGTGTGTGACAATCATTGGTACTTTACCTTTAACTTTAATGATGATATATAATACTGTAAAGTAGAATACACTCTTCCTTTGGAGCAAGCACTAGTCAGTCACTAACATAACAAATAAAATACTATCAAGTTGCCCAGAAAAAAATCCAAGACCAAAACACCAGATGGTGCACATACTTTTAGCTTTCTACTGTCTTTTCTATATCTGTAGCAACGTTTTAGCTGTGAGCTTTATGTGGTAGCTCATCCAGACAAAGCACATAGACACCCCAGGGACATGCAATCCCTCCAACTCTGTAAGATGACTAAACACAGCAGAGACGAGGAGAGGGGAAGGGAAATAATGGTCAAGATGGGAACAGCGCACAGGGCAGGTATGAAAGGGAGCTGGGGAGAGCACAATGTTCCTAATTGATGCACTCTAGCTTTCCCAGCTAGCACGCATTTTCAACTAAATCCAATAATTACATTGCAGGCCTTGGTGAATACTGCATTATTGGAACATTCACATATTCTCTGGTGAATGGAACCCTGTCAATTTAATCATAATTAATAATGGCACTCCTGCAATATTTAAATCTTGTGCGTTGCAGTCATTAACATGGCCTTAAAAACTTGCGGACTATGTCGTCTATAGGATTTAATCAACTTTGGACAAGCTTCAGTGGTTCAATAATACACCACCTTCAGAAGAAAACATGAAAAACAGAAGCTTTTGTCAACAGGAAATTTACTACCACAAGTTTTGGATTCATTTTGATTTCGGCCTTTGTACTTTATATTGTGATGTTTAATACACAGTGAAACCCGTTTATGTCAACGGCCCGCCAACTGGCTGTCTGAGAAGTATTTAGGATAATCAACCACAGGCTGTAGTTTTCGATTATTTTAGTAATCGAGTAATCTATCGATTAGTTTGTTCAATTATTCAAGTAATCAGATAAAACACATATTATAATTATAATTTAATTACAATTTCTTAGGGAAAATTGTCTAAATAAAAAATGTTCTGCTTGAAGTAACCTTTATTCTTTTTTTTCTCAACATCAACATTAAAATTGCACGTTTAACATGTGTACATTAATAAACATTTTAAATAAATAAAAATACCCACTGTTGGCAGCAACACGGATCATGGCACTCACATCACTGTCCGCACATTTAAAGTTCTGGCCACTTTATGCGGTCCAAATTTGATAAATTTTTATTAGTTACACTCATTAAACGAATAATCAAAGCAACAGAATATAAATCAAAGCTTTTTTTTCTCATTCAGTTAATCGCTATACTTCTGCACAAAGCTGCTATGGTTATTTTGAAAAAGCAAAACAAAGTGCATATAATAACTCGCACAATAAATCTTGTGCACATACCCTTTCTTCTGGTGGGTAGCCAGATATAAATAAATGGGTGAATATTGTAGTTGCTGTGGTATAATCCTGATTGACACTGGTTTTGTTTTGAAACTTCCTTTGCGCTAAACAGGACGTCACTGTGTGCATGTTTTTAATGCTGTGTAGCTAGAAAGAAGTCATGTTGCTGTTGTCGTTTCAAGGTGCTTAGAGGTAAAGATGATGTTAATAATTTTACAACATGTTACAACATTAACAGACCGATCTTTCATATACTGTAAATGACCCCTTTAGGTCTCAAATTTTATGTCATTAACTCAAGCAAACCCTTTTTAGTGATTAGAAGAACATGTTGAAACAGAACATTAGCTGCCCGACAAAGAACAGACAAACAGACTTAAGCAGGGTCCGCTGTACTCGACTCTTAGAAGTACAGTCATATTTCAAATAGGGCTGCAACCAACGATTATTTTGATAAGAGAATCGTTGACTAATCGACTAATGATTAGTCGACTAATCCGATAATAAAGCGTACGCATACTGTATTTAATGGCTGTAATTTTTCCATCAACTTTTAAATGCAGCTTAAGTTATTTTAGGCATGTGCTTACGAACAACAAAGATGACAAATTAATTCATAAATATGTATTTATACTGTAACTGTGCTGCTCATTCAGAGTTGTTTATCTACCCTTAATTATATCCTTAATTATTAAAATGTTGGCTATTTAATAGATTGTATGTTTAATCTTATGATACCTCTGAATTTATGCCTGTGTGTGTGTTTGCGTGTACGTGTGTGTGTGTGCGTGCTTGTGTGTGTGCTCACGCGCGGTTCTCGTTTGTTAGAGTGCCTTTTTGACGGCATTGCAAATAGAATCAATGTGTAGAATTCCATTTTTGATAAATTCTTAAAATGTTGTCTATTTAATAGATTGCATGTTTAATCTTATGATACCTCCGCATTGGGGGGTCTCTCTCTGTCTGTCTGTCTGTCTGTCTGTCTGTCTGTCTGTCTGCGTACTCCTCGCAAATTGCTTGGATTTACATGAGGAGAAGGCACAACCAGACAAGCAGATGAAGGACCGCCATTTACATCTCTAAAACTCCCATACTATTCAAAAAAATGCCACAAATATTCACCAACTAAAGGACACAAGGTAAAAATTATTTTCCTTTGTTTGTTTATTATTGTAGCAACATGGTAAAGTTTTTTAAGAGCACTAAAGGCAACGGGGCTTTTGTGTGTGCATGTGTTGACAGTGAAGCTGTCTGTTGTGTTGTTTAGATAAAAGAGATCATAAGGGGTTAAGCCATTAACCCCTTTATGTTGGTTTGCTATATATATATATATATATAGCACATCACCCCTATTTTAGCGTCCCTTCACTGGCTCCCTGTGCGTTACCGAATCAATTTTAAACTCCATTTATTTGTTTTTAAATGTCTAAACAACCTCGCGCCAACCTATCTCTCCGACCTCCTTCAGCCTTACTGCCCCACCCGATCCTTAAGATCAGCCGATCAGCTGCTGTTGACGGTCCCTGACACAAGGCTGAAGCTTAGAGGTGACAGAGCTTTCGCCGTTGCTGCTCCCAAGCTCTGGAACGACCTACCCCTGAGTGTTAGACAAGCCTCCTCTCTTCCTGTTTTTAAATCTCTCTTAAAAACATACTTTTATTCCATGGCTTTGAACACTGAGTGATATCCATCCTGCAATGGCGCCCCATAATACACCTGCTGTGATCCTGTTTTTATGTTTTTATGTTTTTATTAATTCTATTTTAATTATTTATTTTTTATCGTGTTCTGTTTGTGTTGTGTTGTGTTTGCTCGGTACTCGTTTTATCTTTTAACCTGTTCATTGTACAGCACTTTGGCTACCCCTGTGGTAAATTTTAAATGTGCTTTACAAATAAAGTTGATTTGATTTGATACCTGTATATATATATTTGTATATACTATATATATATATATTATATATGTATAAATGTATATATTTACACACGCGTACTCACACAAACACACAAAATAGTGTCTTCAAAGTGTGCATTTAAAAAAAATAATAAAATAGAGACTTTTGTCGAGGCTAAAACCAATTATTGATGTTTAAATTATTTCTTATGAGAAACTGCTTCACTATACACACTTTTTTCAGTTTGCGAACCATGTTCAAGAACTAATGCCATTAATCGCTTAATTGTTGCAGCCCTATACCTCAGCATTGCAAATTGACGCTGCTTAAAAAGGTACTTGAATTAATGACGACACAGTTTAAAGTGTTTAAAGTTTGGAAAGTCAAGAACTTTTAATTATACCAAGTAAGTAAACATACATAAAAATAAAATGGTGAGCAAAAATTGCACTACAATAAATATTAAACATCTCCAGGTGCAGTCCCACCCCGCCCCCCTCCCCCCAACTTGGACAAACTGGAGTCGCGTGGTTTGTTTTGTCATGTTTTTTTTTGTTGCCATCAAATTCCAACAAATTTGTCAAACTGCCTTGTTTGTCCATGTTTGACAGGCTCCTCTTTGTCATTCAGTTTGAAACCAAAATATTCAAACAGGAAAATTTGGCTTTCGCGTGAACTTTGTTTCTCCGATTGTTATTTTGCTGTGCTTCTCACTAGTGAGTAGTGACTAGCAAGGCTCTATCCACGCATCCTTTGTGTAAGATACGGTTCCGGCTCCACCAAGTGAGACAGATTTTGGACGGCTAACAAGAGGGTTCACTTCATTCATTTAATTCTTCTATTGAATAAACACGCTCAGGTGATTAAAGCGAAGCTGAGTGGCCTAGTTTGACAGCGACAGATGAAGAAAAACACACATGGATATGGCAATTGATAGATTATAGATTAAAATTATCGAGTTAATTTTTATTTATCGTTTGATTAATTGATTCAGTGGCTTAAACTCAGGCCTGTTCACACCTTAAACTGGGTAGACTATCTACCGATTGCTTATCTGGAATTCACCAAGCTAGACACAAGACAAAAACATAAATATTGATCTTTGACTTGGATTTATTCAAAGCTACTGACTCAAATCCACATAAGCAGTCAACGTAACCAAAAATGACCCATTGCTTGCACATTGACTAGTGACTTTTGCCAGACACATACAGTAAGGAGAATGGTTGATAAAGGAATTTTGAAGCTATGACTTTAGCAAAAAACATGAGTGAATGATGACATTAAAGAGCCCCTTTAATGCTGACAACATTGTCACACAATAGACACAGTACTGATTTTCAGGTTTCAGCACATTTTGGGATGCCCACATTTTGGCGCTAAAAGTGCATTTGCCTGCTGACTTTCCCTAGAGAAGACTGAAAGATAGTTCATAGTGCATGATGTGTGTTATAATAAATGATAAATGGGTTGTACTTGTATAGCGCTTTTCTACCTTCAAGGTACTCAAAGCGCTTTGACACTACTTCCACATTTACCCATTCACACACACATTCACACACTGATGGAGGGAGCTGCCATGCAAGGCGCTAACCAGCACCCATCAGGAGCAAGGGTGAAGTGTCTTGCTCAGGACACAACGGACATGACGAAGTTGGTACTAGGTGGGGATTGAACCAGGGACCCTCGGGTCGCGCACGGCCATTCTTCCACTGCGCCACGCCGTCCTGGTAGCATATTCATCTTAAATCACTATATTTTTGTGCAGAATTTGAAGGAATTATCAAACATGTCTGTCAGATTCATTGTTGCAGGTTGTGGCAGTACAACTAAACAAGGTGTCAGCTTTCATACATTTTCAAATGATGGGAATTTAAGGAAAGTATGGACCACTCCAGTCAAACTGATTCACGCTAAATGGCACGGACAATGCGAGAGGAGTGTAATTTACAGCAACATTTTAATGATTCTGACTTCGAAGAAGAAACATTTTCGTCTGAGTTTGTATGTAAGATTAAAGCCACGAGTTTGTATGTAAGATTAAAGCCAATGCGATCCCAAGTTGAGCACACTTTCTTAAGTGGAGAAAGACTGAGTCAGAACATGCAGAAAAACAAAAAGAAAAGCAGACCGAGCTCTCAAAAACGACTGAAAACAAGAGGTAGGCGCTAGTATTCTGTTGTGTGTCCTCTTCTACTGACGTTTTCCTCAAGCGCTTGAGGAAATGCTGAAAGAGCATAGTGATCTGCAGCTTCATCGCCCATGGTCAGAGTTGGCCTACCCCTTCGAGGCTTCAGGCTCGAAACAGTATGGTTAAAGTCATGCTTCAAAGTGGCTTTTTTCAGGCTCTTTGTTAGGAGGTAAAACAATCTGACTCACAACTTGCAAGAAGCCATGCTTGGAAGGTTTTGGGTTTTTTTGGATTTTACTCAGTGGCCAAGTGGTTAGAGTGTCCGCCCTGAGATCGGTAAGTTGTGAGTTCAAACCCCGGCCGAGTCATACCAAAGACTATAAAAATGGGACCCATTACCTCCCTGCTTGGCACTCAGCATCAAGGGTTGGAATTGGGGGTTAAATCACCAAAAATGATTCCCGGGCGCGGCACCGCTGCTGCCCACTGCTCCCCTTACCTCCCAGGGGGTGAACAAGAGGATGGGTCAAATGCAGAGAACACATTTCACCACACCTAGTGTGTGTGACAATCATTGGTAGTTTAACTTTAACTTTAACTTTGAAGATGATAAAAGCTTGGAAAATGAGGCTAATGGGAGTCATCGTTGTAGCCTTCACAGCCTAAAACAATGTCAAAATCCACCATCAACGTTTAATATACACACTGCAAATATATATATATATATATATATATATATATATATATATATATATATATATATATATATATACACCGTATATATTTTTCGGATTATAAATCACAGTTTTTTTCATAGTTTGGCCGGGGGTGCGAATTATACTCCGAAGCAATTTATGTGTGAAATTATTAACACATTACCGTAAAATATCAAACAATATTATTTATCTCATTATCGTAAGAGACGAGGGGAATGTCAGCAATCGTCACACACACGTCAGCAATCGTTACACACACGTCAACCAATAAAAATTCGGCGGGGGCGGGTCATGGCAGAAGTGCATTGTGCGTCATGGCAGAAGTGCATTGTGGGTCATGGGTTGCTACCTGCTATATAACTTTAGCTCCAGACTTTTGCTGTTTGAGATTGTCATTGCTGCCACGAGTGGTGGGAAAGTGTATTACAACAAATAACTGTTGCCGTCCAAACGGACCACTGTTGAGAATCGGATATTTTTTGGCGACGTTACGTCACAGACCAAAAATGGGCCTCAGCGCTATGGTTAAAAAACACTGATCTAGACGTTATTGGTCCTTTGAGGATATCACAGCACATGCCAACATAAACGAACAGATTAAAAAAATAATATATAGAAATATCCCTTCTGGGACTCACATTTTATGTCAGCAAAAGCGGTCGATCATTAACTTTGTTGGCGTAAGTGGGCACTTTTGAGCTATAAGAAGAGCATGGTGAACTGGGACAAGATGCGTTGGTGGACTGAGACTGGGTGTCGACTTAAATGGGTTCTACTGTGATGTAGTTCAAAGCTAATAAAATGATTTGACATATTTTTAGAGATCTTTTTTTTTAATAAATGTAACTCATTTAATACTGTCAAAGAAGAACATTGAGAAAAGCGCGAAATATCAATATATACTAGTGCAAATTATGACATTCCCTCCTCCTCCTGAAGAAATAACTGCAATAATGAGAAAAGAAGTCGTGTGGGTTGAGGAATCAAGAAAACAATGCTGCGCATAATAAATCTTTCTTACCCACTGACATCAGCACTTTTCTTTGGTGCATTACACAGATAGTCTGACATGTTGGTGAGAGGTGCAAACATTTGGAAAAAGCCTCAAGCGAGGAAACCATTTACCATACTGGTGACTCAAGCAACAATTTACATACAAATGTACAGTAATGCCACAAAGCTTATAGAACCTCCGGTTTAAAGTGAACAAACTGCAACACAATACAGTTGAGTGACAAATAGAAAAACAGATAGCCTATAAGTTCTTTCAATGTGCACAAAGCACATCGAAGAGACAAACGCTACTCAGTGGCCTAGTGGTTAGAGTGTCCGCCCTGAGATTGGTAGGTTGTGAGTTCAAACCCCGGCCGAGTCATACCAAAGACTATAAAAATGGGACCCATTACCTCCCTGCTTGGCACTCAGCATCAAGGGTTGGAATTGGGGATTAAATCACCAAAAATGATTCCCGGGCGCGGCCACCGCTGCTGCCCACTGCTCCCCTCACCTCCCACGGGGTGATCAAGGGTGATGGGTCAAATGCAGAGAATAATTTCGCCACACCTAGTGTGTGTGTGACAATCATTGGTACTTTAACTTTAACTTTAACTTTATAGTATTTTTTGCAATTATTATATACTTTACCTTGAAAGCTGCCGACGGACAGGTAAAGCCAGGTAAGTGCTGGGATGAAGAGCAGGGCGAGGGAGGCCGCCAGGAACTTCCTGCGCCCGCGACACATTCCCAGCATCCTCTGGACGGAATCAAATGGAGAGGTAAAGTGACCTCTATGTGGGTAGCAGCTGTTGCCCGGGCTGATTCATGGCACTAAAAAGGTGAGAAAGGCGAAAGAAAGAAACTGGGTAAGAGTACAAAGCGACAATTTGACAATGTATTGTCATGGTCTGACGACAACAACCTGAGTCCACTTTTAACTGTTTTTATTTGCTTCAAATGAATAGTTACAACGAACATTTGTTTTCCTAGTACAATGACACCGCTTAGCCTCAGACTGGCTGACTGACTGACGTTGACATAAACAGTTGTTAATATCACCACATTTTAAAACTGAAACCAGACATTGTTTTTTATGTGCATATCTTTATTTTGATAAATCTTTTTCATAAATCATACTCTTATTTTAATATGTATGTTCTGACTACAATGAATACATTTCTATGCGCTAAATTAATCTGATTTCTCAAATAGTTTGGCTCAAAAGAAGCATCCTACAACCCATGGAAACACCATAATCCAGGGCTATTCAGCTACATAATGAAGAGGGCCGCAGTTTCAAGAGCCCAAGGGCTCAGGCCGGACATTGAAATGTGGATGTTTGGTCAGAAAGTGCCTCCAAAGGTTATATTTCTTTGAGACTGTGTTTACTTAATTGCAAAGTAAACACATTGGCTGTCACACCGCACTGTCAATAAATGTATTACTCTTCCCTTGCTACTTGTTTCTAGCATGTGCAGTTAGTTTAAAGCACTAAAAAAAAAGAAGCTCCAGTTTTTGTTGAGGATTGATGTTCTTTCTTTTCAATTATTTTCCTTCCTTAGTTTTATTTTTTTCACACTTCTTCCTTCATTTAGGTTCGTAAGACATATAAACATAAAATAAACATTACAAAAGTATAACGTCCATTGTGTATTTTACATAAATATTGTCCATTGCGTATTTTACATAAATAAAATAGGTTTAGTATTAATATATAATTACACAATTAACTACAAATGTTTACACATATAGAAATTACACAACATTCCCACACCTAACATTTAAACATTTAAATGTAGCGCTACATGTATTGAACGAGGTTTGATTGTTACTGTTGGAATAATTGTTTGTAAGTTATCACAAAAGAAACGTTGTATTATGAATGCTGTCTTTCGAGGCCTAACAAGAGGAAGAAGGCTCGTGAAACGCCACTGTGATTTCAACACGGACAGATGGCAGGATCTGCTCAACTTCCAGAGGAACTCTCTTTGAAGTGTTAAACGAACTCTCTCTGAAGTATTTCACAAACTCTCTTCCAACTATTTGGTAACCGAGGTCAACGCTATTTACGACCCGCTGCCCTCTTGAAGTTGCTGTGGTCAGGAGACGGGAGGGGTTATCCATTGTCCTCCAACACCTGCCCCAGCTGGATCCAGGAAGAGCCCAAGCCCGAGAAATCCTCTTCTTGGTCTTCAAAGCGACCGAAAACAATGACTGTTTTACATACTTCCCATTCCTGCTGTGACATGTGTTGGTGCGTGAACATTGAACATCTGAATAAATGAGGAGACGAAAACCTTCTTCGTCAGAGCGTGGTGCAGGGCTGTACAGAGAGTGCAGTAGCCATGTCTCTCCTCAATATTGAGTCCAAATTGAATTCTGTCTCTGTTTGATTCCTTGCCTTTTGTCTTGTTTAATAGATGTCCTCAGTGTTTGAACGTGACAGTTACTCTCAGACAAAAAACAACACGACCACGAATACAGAAGATATCACGAAGTCATCAATATCAATACAAAACAAACTAAATATATTTATGTACAATATCTACTGACATATGTTTTCACCACATTTCATGATGAAGCTTACACACAGAGATTTCTACCATTGTTGCTGCTTGTCTGGATCAATGTGTCCATCTGTCGCTTAAAAGGTCCACCAGAAAACAACCAACTCGAGCACTTGCTCGGGGGTAAAACATTCATACTTTGTTGTCTATCCATCCATCCAACTTGTGAATGCTAGCCACCCCCCCGTTTTATTTTTATCTTTTTGAACAAAAGACAGCTACCATGACCACCCCCGAACTGTGAACCATCACTGTAGACACTTTTCACCTTTGATCACTAAAGACACTTTAACTGCTGCTGTGACCCAAGGTCACCTCCATATGTATACTGTTGACTGTCAATCAGAATGTGCACTAATGTTATGTTACTTACTGTGCCTTGTATATACATTTTTTATTTTTAGCTAAGTACCGTGTGACTTGTTGAAGGGTGGACTAGCAAAGTAAGATTTTCATTGTATGGCAAACTGTCTGTTTAACTGTGCATATGACAATAAACAATCTTGAATTTTCTACCGCTTGTCCCTTTGGGGGTCGCGGGGGGTGCTGGAGCCTATCTCAGCTGTATTCGGGCGGAAGGCGGGGTACACCCTGGACAAGTCGCCACCTCATCGCAGGGCCAACATAGATAGGCAGACAACATTCACACTCACATTCACACACTAGGGCCAATCTAGTGTTGCCAATCAACCTATCCCCAGGTGCATGTTTTGGCAGTGGGAGGAAGCCGGAGTACCCGGAGGGAACCCACGCAGTCACGGGGATAACATGCAAACTCCACACAGAAAGATCCTAATCCCCGGATTAAACCCAGGACGACTCAGTACCTTTGTATTGTGAGGCACATGCACTAACCCCTGTCCCAACGTGCTGCCACTTTGTTGTCCAGACGTTGTTAAAAGTCAGATTTTGGCAATTTATTTAGATTGTTTTTTTCCCAGAGTTGAATGAGTATTCTGATTCTACTCACCCCACCGCTGCTTCATTGTGACACATATGCTTCGCTGTTTCCCCCTGCAGGGTGGCGGGAGCACTGCATGCATGACCAACCCTAGTTTTAATGGTTTCATCAAGCCTATTTGAGTGATGTTCGGCGGGCCAAATGAAAAGCTTTGGCAGGCCAGATGTGGCTCTTGATCTGATCATGTTTAGCTTTTGAGAAACCGGATTATGCGATTGGAAACCAGATCTCTCAAGTGGGTGTGTTCTGCCAGAGCAGACCCTTTGTATCGCGCGGGTTGAAACCCGAAAGCAAATACCATTTAATCAAATTGGGCAACAACTGGAATTAAGAGTCTATCTGCTTCACAAATTAAAAGAATGGGATTTTGAAGTGGAGCAGCACGGTGGAAGAGGGGTTAGTGCATCTGCCTCACAATACGAAGGTCCTGAGTAGCAGAGGTGGGACCAAGTCATTGCTTTGCAAGTCACAAGTAAGTCTCAAGTCTTTGCCCTCAAGTCTCGAGTCAAGTCCCGAGTCAAGACAGGCAAGTCCGAGTCAAGTCCAAAGTCAAGACTGGAAAGTCTCAAGTCAAGTCCCAAGTCCTGCATTTTGAGTTTCAAGTCCTTTCAAGTCGTTTTAACCACAGACTAATGTATTTACACAGATTGTGTATGCTTTTAAAACGCTGTATTTATTTATTAAAACAAGTGCATTTGAAATTGCAGGGAAAAAGATAGTGGTGACATTGCACTTCCTAATAGCACTATTAACCAGTCATTTTAAACATGTAATTCATTCCTTTACAGAATAAACACATTTGAAAAAACAAGTGCAACTGTACTTATTTGCACAAAAGTGTTAACATTATATTTCCATGGCATATTGCATTGTAACTAGTTCCACAGCAGTTTCTGTCCTGTTCTTACCTTATCTCATTGATCTCATCTCATACTGTATGTGTGTTGTGTGCGTACACATGAAAAACATAACAAATATATGAACATAACAATGAACAGAGTTGTACTTTTTAGATGTCAGTGCCCTATGCAATATGTGCACATATTCTTAATATAGTATACATTTTAACTGACCTTTATTTGACTATGTTTGTCTTTTTGTAGGTGGCTAAAATATGCGGTGCTGCTGACCGCCGTCTAACGTTATGTTACTGTGTGTGATACATTGACTAACGTAATGTTACTGTGTGTGATACATTGACTAACGTAACGTTACTGTGTGTGATACATTGACTAACGTAATGTTACTGTGTGTGATACATTGACTAACGTTACGTTACTGTGTGTGATACATTGACTAACGTAACGTTATGTGTAGGTACCTCATGCAACCGTGCTTAAAAAAAATCACTTGACAAAAAGTATGAATAAGGTAGCGAACTGCAGTGGACGCAACAGATTGCCGTGTTTGCAATGACGTTATAACCATAGACATCTTATAAGTAGACGCAGCATTGGTTGCTGTGACGTGAGCAATTTGGCCGCCATCTTGAAGTGGTGATGAGGAGCCGGCGAGCAGCCTAAACTGACAGTTGACAGGTAGAAAACAAAGATGCCGGGCTGGTGTTCAGCGTTTTCCTGCTCAAATGAGCGGACTGTTGAAAATAGGAATCGGGGGCTTACTTTTCACAAGTAAGATTTAACATTAACGTACTTTTGGTTGTATTTTATGAAAATAATATTACCACAGAGTTGAGAAAAAGCAAAGATCTTCAATATTTGTATGTGAAAATCACAAAGAAATCTTCTGGGGGAGGATGACGCCCTTACAGGGGTTTGGTTTACAAACTTTCAGCCCCACCTAAAACAAAATTCACCAGCCACCACTGATTATGATGCATTGTCATTTTAGGCAAAGTATAAGACAATACTTTCTTAACAATACATTTGTAACCTAGAATAAGTCTTCAAGTAACAATATTCAAATACTAACATTGTTGTGTAAAACAGAATGTGGTTTTATTCTGAATCCAGTGAAACAGATTGGTGGTTTTAGCTGATATAAAGACTTTCAGGTGTTTATATATATATATAATATATAAGTATTTGGCAGACGCTTTTATCCAAAGCGACTTACATAAAAAAATACATATAAAACAATCACTGCAAACATCGTTTAAGGGAAGAATGTAATAGAAAATATCAATACAAAGTGTCAAGGCAACAGAGATACAGTCTATAGGTCCCTAAGATATATAGTTATCTAATGTATTCATACATTGTTTATGTAGGATATACGCATGTATATATAACCTAATCATATTGTTTCTTCAACTTAAAAATAGCTTACCGTTTTTTTCCCCCTTCTCTGGGATTATATTCCCAGTTTTGATCTCAGACGTCTGGTCACTTATAGCGTATAAGAATATTATATTACTGTTAAGCAAACTATGAATAATAAAACACGCCAAAACATGTGTCTGTTATCATAGCTACACGTATGACAAAAAAGGGGGTGAAAATAAGTGGTATTCAGTGAGGTAAGATGAATTAAATGCGCTGACAGTTCATTGCTCCTGCCAAATGAATTGCACTGAGTGGAGCGGATCACCACTCCAAGATGGCGGCCACGCGTCTCGTCTGCGCCAGTAGGCAGTAGCGCTCCATGCTGCGTCTACTTATAAGATGTCTATGGTTATAACGTTAGCAGTGAGTTTGCAGCCTCACTGATTTAACTACACAGAAAATAAAAGTCACGTTATTTAGCCAATAAACGTTATCTTACATTCAAAACTTACCCTTCTTTGTGCAACTTCAAATGTCGAACGAAGTTGGAGGAAGTTGTTGTGTCTCCATCTGTAATATTCAAACTACGTGATTTGCATACGGCAATTCGTTTTTTGTTGACCAAGTCGTAGTTTTTATACCCGAACGAAACCAACTTTGACATAATTGTTTCTCACTGGCACGTTGTTTGACAACTCTTGTTCATTGGTTCTCCTGCAATTTGATTGGATGAATGCTGTGTGATGAAAACAACGTAGGTCTAATTTGATTGGCTGTTGTACTGAGAGCACACATGCTGACAGGAACAACACGCTGATCGACACAGACGAAGAAAATGGAAGATACGGAGCGTTCCCAAATAACTTTTTAAGCTTTGGATTTTGGGGAAAGTGGCAAGTCATGTCAAGTCAAAAGGATCAAGTCCAAGTGAAGTCACAAGTCATTGATGTTAAAGTCTAAGTCGAGTTGCAAGTCTCTTTACATTTTGTCAAGTCGAGTCTAAAGTCATCAAATTCATGACTCGAGTCTGACTCGAGTCCAAGTCATGTGACTCGAGTCCACACCTCTGCTGAGTAGTCTTGGGTTCAATCCCGGGCTCGGGATCTTTCTGTGTGGAGTTTGCATGTTCTCCCTGTGACTGCGTGGGTTCCCTCCGGGTACTCCGGCTTCCTCCCACTTCCAAAGACATGCACCTGGGGATAGGTTGATTGGCAACACTAAATTGGCCCTGGTGTGTGAATGTGAGTGTGAATGTTGTCTGTCTATCTGTGTTGGCCCTGCGATGAGGTGGCGACTTGTCCAGGGTGTACCCCGCCTTCCGCCCGATTGTAGCTGAGATAGGCTCCAGCGCCCCCCGCGACCCCAAAGGGAATAAGCGGTAGAAAATGGATGGATGGATGGATTTTGAAGTGCATCGATGGGAAACTAAAAAATTAGCATTTATTCAAGGAGGTAGCTAAGGCAGTGGAAAATGTCTACTTCATTCAGACTCCAGGACGAAATCGGAGTGAGATGAAAGAATGAAGAAGGTCTATTAAAGGCAAGAAGAAAGCGTACACAAACCTCCTCACGCTGCATTTGTGCACTCCAAACCTTTTAGCGATAACTCTATTCCATACAACTGGCAAGCTAGTCCAGAATAATAGCAACCTTCATCTGGAACAGTATTGGTCAGGTACAAACGGTCTTTTCCTTCGGATTTAAAACTCCTTCCATCAATCCACAGAGCCTTATGAATGAACTCCAAGACATTCGGAACTTTTGTTTCCATGATTCTCCTTCCAAAAATGTATTCCAAAACACCTCTCTCCTGCTGGGCTTTCTTTGCTTCGGACCTGTTCGTAGCGCAATCTAAGATAATTTCTTGATGCAGTCTGTTATTAATCATCAGCATAGCCATTAGAGGCGTAATATTTGGACTATGTGCCAATATTACAGCGGACATCAGGTACAACAACAACTAGGCTGCTGACTTGTAAAGAGCCGAAAATGCCTTGTTATGGTGCAACATCATTGGTCAACTGCAAACGCAATACATTAATCCGCGCTAAAATTAAATAAGCGCCCCCCAGTGTGCGGGAGGCACGTGGCATATTACCGATAGTCGCATTAAATCAGACTAATTTAGTACATGGAAACGTAGTCAATGACAAAAGTTTCTGTATATGCCCCAATCTTTCTTCTGCTGGCTAACAATAAACAAATGAAGATGAAAAATACTACAACACATGCCGACAATTACTTATTTCGTAAGTGCGCACATTTTGACTTTCCCAAATCAACTACACTTGTGGCGCAGTTACTGGAAATATATTTACCCGCTTCTTCTTAAGTTTGGTAGGCCCTCTGCTTCCTCTATGGAGACACAACGGCGACTACTGTATCGAGGGTGGTAACGACCAACGTTTTTCATAGAAATGAAGCCTTCAGGTCTCAAATTTTCCCTCGACAAAAGCGGTCCAACATGTCAATCAATCAGTCAATCAAAGATTATTTCTATAGCCCTAAATCACGAGTGTCTCAAAGGGCTGCACAAGCCACAACGACATCCTCGGCTCAGATCCCACATCAGGGCAAGAAAAAACTCAACCCAATGTGAATTAAGGCTGCAACAATTAACTGATTACATTGATTCATTTGAATAGATTTTTTTTTTTTTTTTATTGTATTTTGTTGGTTAGATCAGTGGTCCCCAACCACCGGGCCGCGGCCCAGTACCGGTCCGTGGATCGATTGGTACCGGGCCGCACAACAAAAAAACAAAAACAATAATAATAATATTTATTTTTATTTTTTTATTAAATCAACATAAAAAACACAAGATACACTTACAATTAGTGCACCAACCCAAAAAAACTCCCTCCCCATTTACACTCTTTCACACTCATTCGCACAAAAGGGTTGTTTCTTTCTGTTATTAATATTTCTGGTTCCTACATTATATATCAATGTAGATCAATACAGTCTGCAGGGATACAGTCCGTAAGCACGCAGTATTGTATTTTTTTATGAAAAAAAAAATAAAAATACCATACCATAATGTTTACTCACCTGGCTCCTCTGTACTTAGCCATGCATTCATTTATTTATATGTTCATATGCATGTGTGTGTGTGTTTGTGTTTAGTATTTGCGTGTGTGTGTGTGTGTGTGCGATGATGGGGGATGTGGGTCACCAGGGTATTATTTTTAAGTATATAAAGCACTTTTTGTTGCATTTCTTTTATGTATGAAAAGCGCTTTATAAATAAAGTTTGACTAATTGATTTATTGATCTTATGCTTCACTAGTAGTGTTTTAGTCTTAGTATTTGACCTGTTTTAATGGCTGAGCTTTTATTGTTTTAAACATTGGTTTGCACTGTAGCACTTTAAAAAAAAAGTATAATGTAAACTGCATAACAAATACAATATATTATCATTATTTATTAGTTCTGGCAGGCGTTGTGTCGTCTTACACTGTACAGTGGTCCTTAAACCCACAGTAAACACAGCTATGTCTCGTATTCCTCCAAGTATAGAAAGATACCTCTGTCCTGAGAAATCACAACTTGTAGGTTCAATATGCACAATTAAATAGCCTAGTTGCTCAGACAGCATTGTTTAGATTGGGTTATGTTGTTTCTAATGGGGAAAGACTTTAATGTCTCTTGTTTTCATGTTAGTATCCAAGCTAGCAAGCTGGCGCCAGTCAGTCCGTGAGTTAATCAATGTGCAGTTATTAAAGTTAAAGTCAATAACGATTTGTCGGAAACTTAATTTTAAAACAGTAATACGAGCAGACGGGATCTTTACCGCGGTTATAGTGTTTACTGGTTATCGTTATATCCCTAACTAAAACACAAGGGGGCATGTGAGGCATGTGTTTATAGAGTACACAGTTTTTTCTTTATGTAAGTAATGTATAGTGATGCTCCCATGGTATAAAAATATTGTTAATTTTTACTACTTAAAGACACATTGAGCTTAGAAAGTGTGTTTTATTGGACTACTTGATTAATCTAACAAATTCATTGATAAATTACTAGATTACTAAAATAATTGATAGCTGCATCCCTTATGTAAATTGCTAAAAAAGTGCCTGTTCTTATTGCTAATATGAAGAACATGGTGGCATTGGAGTTGAGTGGGACAACAGACAGGTTGTCGACAAGTGTTTTGCATTTGCAACCATTTTTCATTCAATTATAAATGCCCGATAGCAATCAAGTACGCTCTGAGATATGTTGAAGGCTTCAGGGATTTTGCGATTTCACATTAATCCCAACTTCGAAGTGTAATGCGGGGCAGAGACTGTACGATGCTAATCCATTTCTGCTACAAATACATTTGCTCAATTAACCAGTTGACCTCGGATAACTCCAAATCTTCAACCTGAAGCGGCCTTTAAAAGAATGATTACTTTAACCGTAACACTTCGGCAGATACAAACAACAATGTCACCCAGTGAACCGCAATTATGAAAGTAACACTACTACAACTACTTTCAGGCGCCCTTGACAAAGTTATTTTACAGTGGACTGGACGGTGTGCAGATGGATGACGTGCATGGAGGTTAAAAAGGTTGAAGGAGATTAAGCCAGTCAGTCAAGTAAGACAAACGTTCCTTTGATAGACCGACTATTAATCATTTCAGCAGCTCCTTGATCTCTGACCCCTGTGTGATATTAGCTCTCCGCTGGATGCTGCGATTTACATGGCAATTGCAACACTGAAGATGTTCATTATCATATTCAAGTGAAAAAGTCAGACCACAAAGTGCATGTAACAAGGGAACGATAGCAGAAGGGGGCAATTTGTTTTAGAGGTGGTTGCAATTCCTCTATTTGCCCCCTTTGCATTGCATTCTTCATTATTATTATCATTAAGATCACAATTTTTCCACCCCAAAAGAAGCCTGTGCTATGGCTGTAGCTATCGATTATCTTAGTAATCTATCACTTAGTTTGTTCGATTAATCGAGTAATTGGATAAACCATACTTTATGAAAGGGTGTCAAACTCATTTTTATTCAAGGCCACATTGCAATTATGGCGGGCCGCTTGTATTTGGGAATATATATAAATATAAACATTTAATAGCCTTGTACCACAATTTGCAAAGAAAACTGATTTCTACCATTTTTGTTACTTGCAGATTAATGGATAGCTTGCAGTCATAAAGTAAGTTGACAAGCAGATATTCAAGTATTAATTTTTGACAACACCCAAAAAGGATTGGAGCATCTTGTTGCATAATCAGATATTCAATTATATGCAATTGCAATATGCAATTGCATGCAGTACATTTTTCTGTCTTAATTAAAACATATACATTTAGCCAGAAAGTGATTTTTTCCCAGGCTTCTACAAGCCAGATAAATGTTGTGGCGGAGCTCAATAAATTAAATACATTTACTCAACAAATAATTTACAAACAATAATACATCCATCCATCCATCCATTTTCTACCGCTTAATCCCTTCGGGGTCGCGGGGGGCGCTGGAGCCTATCTCAGCTACAATCGGGCGGAAGGCGGTGTACACCCTGGACAAGTCGCCACCTCATCACAGGGCCAACACAGACAGACAATACAAATAAATAATAAATTATTTGGCTGGCCACATAAAATGATGTGGCGGACCACC